>NW_027481695.1:0-40445 GCF_050403365.1 Sporobolomyces koalae
TCGATTAGAACGCTCGTAAATCTTTGCTGCTTGATTGCCTCAGTCTAGATGCGGCTTCCCGCCCGTTGCCGTCTCCTCCCGCTCTCCATCTTTCGTTCTTTCGGCGTCTCGTCCTTGTTGAATTGATTTCTATTGCCTTTCCTGAGCACCTTTTGTCGAATGCAACCTCGCTGTTGTTCGCTTCTACTTCGATTGGTTACCTTGCGAGCTAGGCCGGATCCCTGACTCTGCATCGAGCTGCGAGTGCCCATGTCGCCTCGATGGGAAGGTGCGCCCTTTTGACTCTGGCTCCCGCTCGAGTTTGCGAGTTTTAGCGTCCAGTTCCACGTCTTATTAGTCGTAGCCCGAGACGGCATAGAGTAACAGGTAAGCGGCCGAAGGTTCTCGTGCGGAGCGTCACGATCGAAACCGAGAAGGTCGAAAGAAACAAGGGGTGCTTTGTTCCAGCGCAACGGATAAGGCACAGCAAGACAAAACAGTCACCATCAATGGTGAGAGACACAGTACCCAACAGCCAACAAAGACAAGAATCGATGATTACGGAAACGATGGTTTCTTTTCTTCAGAGCTTGCTCTGGTTCTTGTTCTTGAACAGCGCGACGCCTCCACCGAGACACACCTTGCCTGATCCTTTGATCTTTTGAACAAAGTCGACTCGGGTCTTGCCAGTCTTGTCGTCTTTCGAGACCCACATTGAAGTTTCGAGCTAATACAGACGCACAGACACGGGTCAGATAGGATCGAGGTAGCGTGTGAACAAGAGCGTCGACTCACTTCGTCGCCCGGTAGAACTGGGGAAGTGAAACGTCCGCTCATGAACTCGAGTTGAGAGGCATCACCCTTGGCAACATTGAGCACGAGAGCTCGAGCGGCATGGCCTAGAACAATAAAGAATGCTTCTTGAGTACCTCACGACGTCTTATCCGTGTGATACGAGTGGATCTTACCGTAGGAACAGAGACCGTGCAGGATGACTCCCGGGAAGTTCATGCCTTTGCCAACAGCGGGGTCGATGTGCAGCGGGTTGTAGTCACTGAGATTGGACAAGATTTAGTAAAGCCCGAGGGGCCATTCGAATGGTACGGCGAGTGAGAAACGCACCCAGACAGTCGGTAAAGGATGGCTTGCTCAGGAGTGGTCTTTTCGGAGAAGACGAAATCGGGGTTGCGCGTAGGGGGCTTGGCACCCTGCACAGGTTTCGGCTCGCCGACGGACTTTTGGAAACCCTTCGGTTCGAACTGGCCAAAGCAGCTGTGGTGGGGAGACGATTTGTCAACACTGGCGGGGGCATGCAAAGAGGGAAGGCTGTGGTCTCACTATCCCGAACTGATCATCCTGTAGACGACTTTGCCTTGAGGGTTGATCAACTCCATCGCATCATCGATGATCAGTCCCTTGCCGGTCTCCTTGATTCCGACCAGTTTCTTCTGGAGTTTCCACCCCTCGCCCGATTCTTTCGGGAGCTCGCCCAAGATCTCGATGGACTGCTCGGCATGGACGAGCTTCTTGGGGTCGAGAACGGGGAGGCCCGGAGTCGGGGAAGAACCCTCGCGTGCAGCGGCAAAGTTGGCGATGGAAGGGTTGTCGCCTTTGAGCCCGAGCACGAGGGGATAAGTCGGGAACCTGGAAGGATGGACAATCCGCGCGCATCAATATGTCTGTGGCAACATCTGTGCTACTCCTCGAGCGACATGATTCAACTCACGCTTGCCAGTTGGGATCGTCCTCGTAGGTAAAAGCAAGTTCATCTTTCTTGGCGCCAATCTGCAGAGGGAGCGAAGGTCAGATAGCTGTACGAGATGCAAGTTTGGGGGTATAGTCTTTAGCGTACACCGACAGCACTGAAAGACCAAATGTGGTCAGATGAGCGCTGCTCCAATAAAGACGGATCCGAGCGGGTGAGACGTACTACAGGAGGAGATCCCGTTGGTTCCAGGCGACCGGAATCGGCTTCGAGGCGTGCCCTGTTCACGATCGAGGCTCGAGTCAGCACGCCTGTCTGCATCGTGGAAGCGACGGCTGAAGCGGTGGATGTGGGGCGACGACTCGAGTACAATCACGCAGGCAGAGAAACCGGATATGCACGCACCGATTGCTTGGTTGAGATCGTAAGAGGGCATGTTATCGCGTCAGGAGGGCTCTTCGTGCTGAAGGAGAAGAAGAATTGTGAGGAAAAGAGGACCCAAGGAAGCGGACCGGATGTCAAGAGAACTCCGGCTAAATTGGAACCGGCGTCACGGTATCCGGTCGCGGCACCGGACGTCGCTCGAGTTTTTTTTTTTGTTCGCGCGGTCACAACGACAGTGAGGCCTCACGTAGCGAAGGAAAATATACTTGCTCTACGCGAAATCTCGCACGACCAGCACGTGCGAGCACTTTAGATCCGCTTATAATTTATACGTTTGATCATGATCAGACATTGCACCTCTTGCCCGTCACGTCTCGAGTTCTCGGCCGGATATGTATCGAAAACCTGTCCGAGAGGCGTCTCCTAGCACGCAGCTGGTCCAGCAGCTGTACTCGTTCGGAATCGACTCGAACGCGGATGCTTCAACTTCATCGCCCTCGCTGCCCGGATCTCAAGCAGAGGCGAGTACTTCGGCCCTCGCACCACCGATCACAGAGCTTGGAGATCTCTCGCTTGGCGAACCGGCAGCGCGCAAGCAGAAGCGGGACAAGATCACCATCGCCAAACTCCTGCGCTCGACTGAGCATACAGTACTGGGCGAGGGAGATGCACCAGCACGAGTCCTCACGAGCTGGAAGATGGCAGACTATGCATACAAGCGGGATCCGTGTCCGTTTCCGACCCGAGCGCGAGGTCTGTTCACAGAGCGAGTTGCGCCAGATGAGTACAGGATCGTAGCGAGGGGCTACGACAAGTTTTTCAACGTGAACGAAGTCTCGTGGACTCAGGTCAGTAGATTTGTCCTGCGGCTTGGCTCGATTGAGTTTATTGTCGAGGCGTACGCAGTTGAACTCTTCATTCGCTCGAACAGTGGGAAAAGATTCCAGAGTACTCTACCGGACCCTACGAACTCACCACCAAGTCAAACGGATGCATCATCCTGATCGCCGCATTGTCTCCGACCGAACTCGTCGTCACTTCAAAGCACGGGATCGGCAAGAACGAGAATGCCCTGACGGAAAGGTCAGTCAGCCATCCCGAGCGCGGCGAGCACTGGCTCGAGCAGCATGTCGCGCGCGTTGGCAAGACGAAACAGGACCTTGCCCGGGAACTGTTCGAACGCAACTTGACCGCAGTTGCCGAGGTACGCTCCTCCTTTCCCTCGCTATTCTCGCACCCCTTGCAGATCCCCCCAAGCTGATTCACAACTCTGCGAACACGTGACCTCAGCTATGTGATGACTCGTTCGAAGAACACGTCTTGGCCTATCCGACCGAACAGACCGGACTCCATTTGCACGGCTTGAACCACAACAGTCCGATCCTCAACACCCTGCCGTCGTCAGAAGTGACGGCATTCGCGAAACGTTACGGCATGATCCAAACCGCATACTTTACATTTCCGTCCGTTGTGGCCGTCAAGACTTACTGCGAGACGGTCGAACAAGTCGGAGGGGTCGAATTTGTCCCGGGCAGTGGCAAGATTACGCCAGTCGAAGGATTTGTCGTCAGGGGGAAGAAACGAGGTGGTGAACCAGGAGAAGCGTTCTTCTGGAAGGTCAAATACGACGAGCCGTACCTGATGTACCGCGAGTGGCGCGAGATTACCAAAAAATGCCTCGCCGTGTACCCAGAGATGGACAAAGTCGATCCCATGCGGATCAAGAACCCCGACACTCGCTTGTACGTGTGGTGGGTCAAGCGCGAGATCGAGCATGACCACGCCAAGTTTGACAGCTGGAAATACGGGAAAGGGATCATCAAAACACGCGAGGAGTTCCTTGCGTGGGAGAAAACAATGGCAGGATTAGAGGCAAGGCGAGAGCTTGGAGAGGTAGTTGAGCTGAACGAGGAGGAGAAGAAGAACCGCAAGTTTGACAAGACCATCGTCGTGCCCATCGCGATCCAGGGCTGCGGTGCGTTTCTCTTGCTACGGACTCTTGAATCTCTGCGGGTCGTCGGGGAACTCACGTCGTGCTCGACTACGCGTAGGTAAAACGGCCCTCGGACTCGAGTTGAAACAGCTGTTCGGATTCGGGCATGTCCAAAGTGACGATTTCCTCGTCAAGAAACCCCAGCCACACTTCCTCCGCAGAATCAAGGAGCTGCTCGAGACGCATGACGTCGTGTACGCAGACAAGTACGACATGTTCTCTCCCGATCTTCCACTCGACCCGCCGAGATTTGGGCATGACACTGACGGCGATGCTCGCGAATTTCTACAGGAACAATCACCAAGCGCAACATCGCAGCGACATTGTCCATCTCGCCAACAGTCTCGCTTCAAAGTATCGTATTCGATTGGTCGCCCTCGTGTATCCCGTCGATTCGGCAGCTTTACCTCGAGACCAGTTTCATGCGCTCATGGCTCGCCGCATTGTCTCGCGTGGCGAAAACCATCAGTCTTTGAGGGCGGGCGAGGTCCACGAAGCTGTCATCTGGCAATTCCTTGGACAGCACGAGGCGTTCGACCCGGTCGCGAACGCGCAATCGGATGGCAAATTCGACGTCATGATCGAAATGCGACCTGAATGGGAACGTATGGAAGCACTCGATCATGTCGCGCGGCAACTTGCCAACATTGACGGAATGAACATCACGGTACCTGAACCGACGAAACTTGAGGAAGCGATCGAGTTTGCCAAAGCATGGAAAGTCGAAGTGAAGAAATCGACGCCTGATGACAGTACGACCGCAGTCAAGAAACGACAACAGAAAGTGCAAAAACCTCGGTACTATGGACTCGCGGTCGAAGTCAACCTCCGGGATCTCTTGCCAGCTCGACTCCCCGTAGAAATGGTCGAACAGGAAGATTCGTTGTGGAACTCGCTCGTCAAAGCCTCGAGAGTCGAGACGAAACCTCACGTGACCCTCGTACACCAAGTCGAACTCAAACTCGAAGACGAAGCGATCCGGGTCAAGAAACAAGATTTGTGGGATCGGTACGAAGCGATGGTCGAACTCGCAACTCGAGAAGGATCTGAACCGGAAAATCGACAAGCGCTCGAAGTCGAAGTCGTGCTTGGACCGAGGTTGGTGTGGAACGATCGAGTCATGAGTATCGAAGTTTCCGAACTCGTGTCGACATCCGATCAAATTGGGTTCGCAGAAGACCGCAGCGCGCATATCACGGTGGGTACGCGATCTTCGGATATCAGGCCTATCGAAGGGAAATGGATCATGGAGCAGGCTCTCTCGACGAATGCAGTCGTTGAGGACACGTCGTTCCGAGAAATCAGGATCGACGTGGTCAAGGTCAAGGCGCGATTAGCTGGACTATCGTAGACTTTGTTGTCGGACTAGCCCTCGATCTCTGGAAATTGTCGATTTCGAGAGACTGTAACCTCTCAAGTGCTTGGGGGAACGCTGAAAGAGATTGTTACAAATTGCTACAAGAGACTGAACGATCGGATATATGGTAGTATAAGCCTGCTCTTCTGCCCACAAGCGTGAGGGCGGCCCGAGTTCAGAGGCGAAGCAGTGAAGAACTGGTCAGGGAAGGCTGAGATCAGGCGCTGCAAGAATGCAGGTTGAGACCACAAGCTGAAGCCACGAGAAGGTAAAACAGGAGCTGCGCGGGCAAAGCTTGGGTGAGTGATACGGCGCTCGCACGCTGCGATGTGAATGAGCTTACAACACCGGAGAATCCGATCGCGATCAGAACTTTGACGTTCTTCCACCACATTTTCCGACTATTTGAAAAAGAAAAAGAACGCCCAGATCAATGAAGGGTTCTCCACGACGACGGGAAGAGCTTGAGAAGGACTTGCCGCAGGACAGTGCTCCGCTTCCTGAATGCTCGTGCTTGTTGACTCATCTCGTCGGTCCGGTCAACCAGGATCTCGATCCTTTCGCCTCGCGACAAGACTGCGTCGATAGATTTGACCATGACGTCCTGTAGTCGTCGACGTGCACTCTAGTCAGCTGAGGAGGCATCTCTTGCGCTCCGAGGAGGATCGCACCTTGGTTGCTGCCAATTCGGCTTGAGCTTGCTTGATCGCGTCTTGAGGCGGGTTCTCCTCGTATTGCTCTGTCACGCGACTCGACTTCTGAGCTCGGGTCGTGGGAAGGGGGATTTGGTGGCGAGCTCACTCATGAGGCCTTTGATGTCCTGTTCAAACGCGTTTGCGCCATATGCTGGCAAGTCTTCGCTGTTTGGATACTTGGACACAAACTATCGACTCGTCTCGATCGTGGACGGTCAACTGTATGTCCGGGTTCCGCGAATTGGACAGTCGCACCTGACGATGCAGTGCTTGCAGGAAGCCAAAGGCGACTCTCCGACCGACAATGTCCTCTGCGACGACCATGGCGGTCACGCCTCCGCTCTTCTGGTAGTGTATCAGGATCTCGTCCGCTGCGGACCCGCAAGCCTCGAATCAGCGGTGCGCGGGGCCGGAGGGGAAGGGGGCGGACCCGACTGAGATGCAAGTGGGGACAAGTGCGTACCGGCATAAGTCAGCTTGGAATCATTCGGCGGAATCTTGGACAGCAGTGTCTGCGTGACTGCAAGATGTCGGTCCCGATGGACCGAGTCAGCTCTGCAGGGTCGAGTCGAGTACAAGGGCGATGGCGGGCTCACCGTTCGAGTATTGCGACGAGCCCGATGCATCGTGTTCGGCGAGGATCGTAGACCCCCGCGCTACAAGTGCATGTAAGAGACTCATCGGTGATCGAACGTTAGTTGTAGTGAGGCGCGAGAGGCGACCGTCGACTGCACTGTGCGCGTCGAGATGCTGCGGCTGGCTGCTCTCTCCCGCTTCTCGACCCCTCATGAACAGCTCCGAGTTTGTCAACGATCAAAGCAAGGACTACACTCGCTTAGCATTCGTGAATCAGCCATCCTCTCGCCTGACCGCCGAAGCTACCGCGCCTCGACATCCTGATCATCTCGCGCCATATCGTCATGTCAAAGACACTTGTAACGTAGTCAGACTGTCAAGAAGCAATAGTGCTCTTGATGAAGACACCTCGCTCGACTGACGTGCAGAATGGGGTCAGGGGGATGCAGGACCTGCAAGCGCAACGCAGTTTCCTTAGCAGTACTGGTACTTGCGCGAGCATCACGATCAGTGCGCGACTCGAGCAGGCACCGTCGAATTGCGCTGCGAACATCAGAGCTAGGTAACAATCGTCGTTACGGCGCGGTCGACTGCAATCTGATCTGCCTTGACGTTACTCGTCCTCGAGAACGACTCGCGGCTGTTGGCCGAAACTTGGGCTCTCGCTATGTATCCTAGTACAGTCGTGCCTGCAATGAGCCATTTGGTGCAACACTGCGTCTCAGAGTCACGATTCGAGGCGCGAGCAGATCGTTCAACATTCGGGACAGCTTCTCGCTCAGAGCATGGGTGAGCGTTGTATTACTGCTGTATTCGCACATGAAACTGTAGAAAAGGAAGGACTGGAATGTACCGTGTGCCCGTATGCATGTCATGCTGTACCGTCTGCATGAATCCAGAAACTCTGATCAGAGCGCGCGCGCCATGTTGCTTTTCCCCGACTCACGCGACTCGACTCTCGGACACATCCACGCTGCTTGTCGGGCCAGTAGGGGACGTCGCTCGACTCTTTCGGATCTCAAGTGAGTTGACTGTTGACCAGCAGGACCCCGGTTTCCCCTGATTTCTACATTGTCCCAGGGAGATGCCCCTTACTCACGCCTCTCGCGTTGGTCTCGGTAGACTTGTAGGGACATGCTGCAAGAGCACTCTGCCGCGTCTCTCGCGCTGCGCGAAGTGGCAGACAGGTTTGTCAACATTCCTCGGCGAATGGCGCTCTCGCGCGCACACAGGCTCACCATCTATTTGCACGAGCAGCAGCAGCAGCACGCGAGTTCGTAGAACATCTCCAGCAAGCTCCCCTGCCCTTCGGCAAACGAGATCGGCCTTTCAGCTCTCCCCGCGTCTCGGTTCGACGACTTCGACCCCTTCGTCACCGACTGTCGGGTTCTTTGGCTGGAGCAAATGGTACAAAGCGTTCGAGAACGACGAGAAGTATGGTGCAGCCAGCGCGAACGAGGCGGACGAGGTTGTCGTCACGGACCAAGTGACCAACTTGTTCAAGGCCGCGCTCGAGAAACGCAAGCAACGGCAGCAACGTTGCGATTCCGAACCAGCCGTCGAGCAGGTCGAGGAGATGTTTGCGTGGCCACAACATGTCAACGATTCGGCCAGGACGAGCATCTCGAGCAGCGCAGAGAACGCGACCGTGTCGAGTCTTGACTACGACGAATTGTCTTCCTCGTTCGAGTACTCTCCGCCTCGGCGCGGACGAGAGCCAGTATCTCACTCGTTCCACGCTTCGTCCACCGCCGCCTTGCGATCGACCCAGTCCAACGTGACCCTCAAAGCCCCACAGCTCTTGCGCCGCGTGTCGTCAAGCTCGGTGCTCGCGGTCGATAGCGTCGAGCTGCCCCCTCAAAGCCCGCACTCTTCATCCTTCTCGAGTCCCACCCTCTCCTGCGAAACATTTCCCCAGAGTCCGACCCTCTTGTCATATTCGACAACCTCGAGCTTGAGCTCCGATTCGACTGCGTCTTCCTCGTCGACGATCACGAGCTCGTTCTCGTCTGCTACATCTTCCTCGGCAGGATCCTCCAGGTCTGATGCGTCGTCCTTCCGGTCCCGGATCTCGAGCCTCCGCAAGGCAGTCTCCTCGACAGCTCTCAACTTTTTCGTGACCCCTGGTCCCGCACCTCCTTTGCCTCCAACGGCTTCAGTTCTTCTACGAGACGTGTTGTACAAGAACGACCAATCGTTTCCATCTCCGCCACTCGAGTCACAGCCTTTCCCGACCCATCGCGGCTCCTCGTCTCATTTCAATGCCGCCTCGCATCGAAGTTCTGACGAGTCTTGCGACCTTGAATCGCCCTCTTCTGCATTCCCGCCTTTTGATCCGTTCGCTCAATTCTCTGACTCGACACGACCGTTCGCGCCTGCCGGTTCGATCCCGTTGTCGCCACAACCGAGAGTCCTCGCGAGGCAACGATCGTTCATTGATCCCAAGACTCGCTCACTCCGTACCGCCCCATCTCTGTTGTGCACCCCTCCCACCCCAGACAAGTACGACAATCTGGCAACTGCGGGTGGAAACGCGAGTGATGGTGGAGGGTCTTCAGGTTCAGGTTCGGGATCCGGAGGTGAGAGTGATGCAGCGATGGGAGGAGCGCCTGCGGGGAGAACGATCAGGACGAGACGCAAGAGAGGCAAGAGAAAGCACAAGTCGGTGCGCGGCATTCAACAGGAACCCGATCCATCTCATTAGAAACGTTTTTCCTCCCGCTCGCATGTCACGATCTTCCTATTTTCACGACACTCTTTTTACGAAAACCCCTCTTTATACCAACGATACTCCGCCTTTCCTCTAATGACCCGCTTACGGTTGTACTCGACTCGCTCTCTCTCTTACCTCGATCAACTTTCCTGGTCCTTTCCGGTTTCTTCCTCCTCACAACAACGGGTGGTCCATTACCCTCCTTGCTACTGTTCCGCCTCTTCTTTTGCATTCGGTGTTTTGTCCCCAGGTCACGCGTCTCTCTAATTTTTGACTGCTCATTGTCGTACTTTCTGTTCATTCTCTCCTGTCTCTGCAAATTGTCGATACTCTCAGTCGCAAGTCTGAGCAACACATGAGGTTCAAGGACTGCTTTAGGATATTGTAGGCTCTGGGGGAACGACGTGAAAGAAAGAAAAGAAGAAAAAAGGTGGGTGCACAAAAAGAAGCAAGGAGACTAAGTAGGCTCGGGTGGGAAAAAGATGACAGGCTACGAGCTTAGAGCGTGTAGTCTAGTATCCGACACCGATGAGGTAGTCGGCGAGATCCTACACGTTCGAGACGAAGACACACCCGTGGTCAGCGAAGGACTACAAGCACTAAAATACAAAGATGTTTTTTTGGGGATCACGTACCTCGACAATCTTGGTAGCTTCTCCAGGTTGAGTCGGGTGAGCGTACTCTGCCACGAGGACGGCTTGGGTAGTCTTGACAAGGATGATGCCATCGGCCTGTTACGGTTCGACAAACAGAACACATTAGTTCGACTCCGGTTTTGTAGAGTGTCAGAGTTGAAGAGAGATTGGGTGCTCGCCTGTTTCTTTCCGTACACGCTCCTCTCGTTCGCCGACAGGCAGAAGAACTTTTGACCCGTAGCTCGGATTCCGTTCGCTTGCGCATTCGCAGGGTCTTGGAACGCCTTGACAACCGCTCCTTGTTCCTCGGTTGACAGCTATCGAGTATACGACGTGGGAGTCAGGGTCAGTCGAGGAGAGGGAGGGGTTCGAGCGAGTTTCGGCCAGGTGTCACTCTCGAGTGTGAAAGCAAGCGAGGACTCACGTTGTATCCGGACGATGCAGCCCACACTCCACCTTGTTGACCGAGGATGGCAGCCTGTTGCGCCAACAACAGGAGATGCAAGAGCGGGACGAACGAGGCTATGAATCAGCACCTAGACTCGATCCCTCATCTGCGCGAGCGGGAAAGACGATGACTTACCTTGGTGATCTTGCCAGTACCGAGAAGGTTCGAATCAACGTAAGCTGGGTGCGATCAGCGTGGTGGCATGCGAATCGTGGCATTGGGTTTGATGACGATGTTGAAAGTAGGTGGACGTGGCAAGATCGTTCATTAGCGATCCACTCGAACTGTGAGGGGTCTAGCGATGCTACTCACCTTGCCACGACATGTTTGTGTGGGGTATTAATGAGAGGATGAGGCGTGAAGCGTTTCTTGGTTGATCAACTCGAGACCGCTCTTGAGCTCCGTCACCGCTTGTCGTCACGCGTTGTCAACGCGCTATCCTCCATCTGTTAGTCGAGTGTACGGACACGGCTTTTGAGATACTCCTGCCTCGACCCTCTGGCATAGCGTCCGTTTCTCTACTCTTAGTATAGGATCCGGTTGCGCACCCTCCCGTCGGATCTCCCTTTCCCCTCTCGTGTGCAGCCATCGCTTAAGCTTGTCTCCTCTGTCGGCTCCCTGCCAAGACTCATAATGGTAGAGACCATCGGCCAGTGAGCAAGGGGACGGGGTTTCTCAACGGGACAATACTGCGACCAGAGGCACTCCTCGTCATCTCGCTGTCGGCTATTCCAGCTTCTTGCTGATGTTCACCTTAGCCTCTTGTAGCGTTAAGGTGCAAGACGCGGTATGAGTTGCCGCGAGACCTGGACTCTCATTTTTTTTCTGCGCAGCTGTCAGTCTGGGAGAAGCCTCCGAAGTGTAGGCACGCGACAAACACGCGATGCTATCGCATGCCTGTCGTTAGTCGAGAACTGCGTAGTCGCTCAGCGAATTGCTAGGTATCGAGAGCCCGACGCTAGGCTGGCGTTTCTCGCTCAGACCTCGTCCGTTGGACGGACGAACGCCACGAACGCGCCTCCGTCCGCCCGTTGCGCAGCCTCATGGGCGTCCGCGTGGTCTGGCAAGCCTCCAAGAGCATGTCGTTCTCTGAGAGTCTGTGCATCGTCTCGCTCGCCCTCCCCTCACTCTTCTGTCCCTCCTCTTTCTTCGCCTGCCAGCTCTCCCCGACCTCGTTCTCTCGTTTTCGATCCCGCCGTCGCTGTATTCCTCATGCTCGTCTTGTCTAACACTCTCGTTGCTCTCGCTCTCGCGACTCTCGTTTCGGCTCGTACAATCACGGTCAAGAACAATTGCGCGAGTACGATCTGGCCGGCAATCTTTACCAGTTCGGGCACGGCTCCTTCCTCTTCTACGGGCTGGACAGCTAAGAAGGGCTCCTCGGTTGCAATCACGATCGGTCAGTCATTTTCCGTCTCCTCAGTGTCAGCAGCCATACCGCTGACCTGCGCCACCCTTTCCATCAGCCGACAATTGGTCCGGGCGCATCTGTGAGATTCCTTCCGTTCTGCCCTACCCCAACCTTTCGGGTATCGGACTGATTCGAGAGCTGTATTATCGCTGTTCAGGGGCTCGTACGGGATGCACATTCCCCGCCGGGACGACTCTCCCTGCGACTTGCGCAACGGGCGGAGTGAGCCTCGAACTGGTATTCGCTCCTCGAGCAGGCACTGACCACTCTCCTTTCAGTGCAACGGGCGGAGTGAGCCTCGAACTGGTATTCGCTCCTCGAGCAGGCACTGACCACTCTCCTTTCAGTGCAACGGAGGTCTTCAATGCGACCGGCAAGTGTCTTTTACGGCCTACTTAAGGTCACGGTACTGACAAATAGCGGGCAAACAGAGCTAGCGGAACCGGCGTTCCTCCTGCCACCCTCGCCGAATTCACCTTCACGTCATCCCTCGACTGGTACGATATCAGCAACGTGGACGGCTCGAACCTCCCCGTCGCGATCACCAATACCGCAAAGTGCCCCGCTCCCGCCTGCAAGGCCGACCTGAACAAGTCTTGCCCTGCTGCTCGTGCGTTCTCGATGCTGCATTTGTCTGGACCTTACATCAAGCTGACGCTGTATCGGATGAGTTGACAGTGTCCAGGGTCGACAAATCTGGTAACGTCGTCGGATGCCTGACGGCCTGCGCAGCGAATCTCGATGGCAACCCTGCCAATTCGAAGAACTGTTGCTCTGGAAGTTTCAGCACTCCACAGATCTGTCCTACCTCGGGCGTTCAGTACTACAGCTACTTGTGCGGTGCTCGTTCCCATTCCTATTCCCGTACAGCTTGAACGGACAAACGGTGCTGATATTCACACCCACATTCCGGCTTGGACCGCAACAGCAAGAAAGCTTGCCCAGATGCTTACGCTTGTGCTTACGACGAGTCGAGCAAGTCGGCATTGTGGACTTGCCCTGCGAGCAAGAAGGCCGACTACACTGTTACGTTCTGTGCGTTGCGCTTGAGCCAACTCACCGGTCGCTTCCGTTACTGACTACTTCCCGCGTTTCCGGGTGCACAGGTCCATGATCTGTTGTCAGCTCATGCTCGCTACCTGTTGTATCTTACGTGTTCCCGCGCTGTCGTTGATCGACCATACACATTTTTCATTTCCTTTTCCTTCAGGAATGCACTCTCAGATCGAGTCATCGGTCAATTCGAGGGCCCGAGCAGCTCAAGAGTTCCGGATTGCGAGAGGCGATTGCAAAGTGTGCGGGGGAATATTTCAACAGTAAACGACGAGGCTGACGGAGGGTATACACACAGAATCAAAAAGAAAAAAGGGTTCTTTCCTCGATAACGGGGGGTTGCAAGGTGAAAAGGGGAATACCAACTGCTGAGCAAACGAGAGGATCGATTGACCAGTCTTGAGCGGCATTATGACCCTTGTCCGTTTTTCCCGATACGTCCTGCTCACGGTCTCTTCATCTTTACTTGCCGGACTTTTGCCTGAGCAGGATCCCCGCCCTCATCACTGTTCGTGACTTTTTCCGCTTTCGCAGCTTCGAGTCTCCCTTGATCGAGTTCGGCATCGCTCGGAACCCTCGCCTGCAACGGTTGAGCCTGTACCAACTTGCCTTGAGTTTCTCGATCCCATTCCTTCCTGCACAACAATTCCCTCGCGTCGTGTCGAAGTTTTGGAACGTCGAGGTCGGGCAGAGTCGCACACGATCCGATCTGCCTCGTCGTTTGCCACCCGCGTTCGATCAGGTCTTCGTTCGAGGCGAGGGAGCCCCACAAGTCCATGATGGGCATTGATCCCCATTCAGGTAATTGACCCGCTGGGAGCGAGTCGACGAGGGACCCTTCGACGTCGAGCAGAGGAACCTCGAACAGGACTTTCTTCTTCTCCTCGACTTGAGAAGTTTTTACGTGCGTACCCTTCTCGAGGTGGTTCGTGGAGAGTGATTCGAACCCGGGGTAGTTTGGGTACAGCATCGTGTACCCTCTCAAGTATACGAGTTCGATAAAGTACTTTTTCCAGCTGCGAGGCCATCGGTTCGACCGGATCGCAGGTACGATCGGTTCCGAAATCGGTAACGCGATCTCGGACAGTCGCAGGGAGAGGTACGAGTGAAACTCTCTCCAATGTTCGGGAAAGTACGCCGCTCCCCACGAACATGGGATTTGCGACAGGTATGGAGTCGTCGGGTGCAACGAGAGCGAGTCGAACAGTTTGTGCGCGTCGAACGGTTGTCGACCTTCGGGACGCAGCTCGATGTTTTTCTGTTGGTAAAGCGAGATGCCAAACAATCGTGAAGATGCTGCGCGACCTGCAGCTGTGTAGCGGTATTTGAGAATCGTGAACTTGAGCCATCCGTAGAACAGTGGTGACACTTCGACATCATCCTCGAGCAGGACACCGTACGTGTCATTCGAAGCTGGGTACCACGACTCGACGATCGCCGGCATGAGTCCTCCTAGGAGGATGCGATGACGCAGGTTCAACGGTCCTTGATTCCATCGGAAATCGTCGACGAGTCTCTGTGTGAGTCGATCTGCTGTTTGCTCGAGGTTGAGCGCGAGAGAGACATCGTCGCCAAAGTAGTGGGCCGAGCGAAGGGAAAGCAAAAGTCGATGTAGCGAGACAGGTCGATCATTCGTGATGACCGAAACGTCGATTCGAGGGGTGTGCCAATCTGTCGCACCATGATGAGATTTTGAGTACCTGCGTTTTTTTTTGAGATCTATAGAAAAGCTGAAGATAAGTTGACGCACGCCTGAGAGCCTCGATCGGCAAAGCCCCGATCCATTCTGCCCGCTGAACTTCCTCGCGCTCGATCCCGACCACCGTCATCTTTCCTTTGCCATCGTCTTGACCGCCCGTACCGATCAACTCCTTTTCCATTCGAATTCGGCTCAACCGCTCGCCGCCCTTCGAGACTCCAAACACTCCTCCCATCCATTTCAATACTTCCTCAAACTCTCTCGCTCGAGGTCCATCCGACAAGTACAGCACGACTGCTGGGGCCGGATCGAGAGTCGTGTCGAGCATGTCGATCAACGGCAACGAGATGGACGTGTCAGGTGCAGCCGCCGATGTCGAGCCGAGCAAGGGAATGATCTCGAGGTGACACTCCTCGTGTGCTTGATCCTCGAGTGCCTGGTCTTGCGAGTTCCAATCGGCGACGACGATCCTCAGTTCCCTGTCTGCAATTCCATCCGCCTCCCCATCTCGCGAGAAATCGATCGCGTCCGACAAATCTACCCCGTTCGCGAACCGACACGCGATTTTTCTGACCGCATCCAACTCGTCTCTCCCGCTCAGGAGGAGGACGAAACTACCCTTTCGCATCTCGTTCGCTCGATGCGCTGCGTGCGAGTCCAATTTGGTATGTGGTTTGCTGGGAGCGATCCCACCTTTTGTACGATCTCCTTTGATCTTGCGCAGTCCATCCCCCGCACCTGTCTCGATCGAGAATCCCACCCGCACTGCATCTCGAACACTCGCGTCCGGGACCGATTGCAAGTTCCGTTCAAGTCGCTGACATGACCAGCCATCGACGCCTGCAGTATCGAGAGCTGACGATGAGAGCGGCAACGGTAGTGCGTTGACCGGGATCGATGATTTCGTCCATAATGCGAATGCAAGACCGATTTCGAGAGGGAGGGCTGTCGAGAGCCCTTGCAAGATGGTAGGCGAGGTCGAAGTGATCGCGACCGGTTCCGAAGGAGTCGAGACTGCTGTCGGGGCCGGGGTGTGCGCACGGGGGAGGAGCCACGAAGTCGGGAACAGGAACGGGGTCGAAGGGACCGAAATTCTGCGAGAGACGGATCCTTTCCCGCCTTGGTGAGGGTACACGCACTCGTCTCTTCGATTCGAAGGCGAAGACGCGAGGGCGAGCCCACCCGCCGAGACGATCGAAGCGCCGTACTCTTTCGTACCGAATGCGTGGAGGAGGACTTTGACGTAGTCCTTGCCGAGAGGACTCGTCGCAGGGAGGTGTCCGTCGACGAACACGACAAAGTCGGTTGTGATGGTGTGCGAGTTTGCAGCGGTCGCGAGCGCTAGCAGCGGCGGTTGTTTCGGCGAATAGTCGAGGATCGAGACGAGCGAACCGAAAGAAGATAAGACTGAAGGTTGAGGTTCCATGCCTGAAGGGCACAAGAGGAGGATGCGCGCGGGCGGCAGAGGCGCTTGGACCGCGATTGATTCGAGCAGAGGATGGAGATGCGACGCGAGGAGCTGCGAGGTCGATGACAAGTGCACGATCGCGGTCCAATCGGCACGAGAGCGGAACGAAGGCGACGAGGTCGACAGGGTTGAAGAGAGCTTCATGATCTGCGCCAGGCTGTGCGATACGGGTCGCGGTGGAGGCTTCTGTGGAGGCGGACGCGCAGGTACTGTAGGGCGAGGCAAGAGCGCAGACAAAGCATCTACTCGTCGTCTTCTGGGTCAGCATACGTGGGAGGGAAAAGTCCAAGGGGCGCGTGCTGACCTGGATCGAGCGGATCTTGAAGCTGCTCCCACCATCTCTCCGAAAGCTTCTTGCGCGGAATTTCCGCCTTGGTGAGGCTCGTTGCAATGTACCACACGAGGACGAGCGCCACGAGCAGCCCGACCAAGCGCGACCTGCTGCGGCGGGCGGTCCAAGTTGCGCTGCCTGCGGTCGGAGTGACATTGCGCTTGGTGAGGGTTGCACGGGAGGCACTACTGAAGCCTCCGCCAATGAAGGGGATGTCGGTACGAGGCTGGGGTGGATGTGGATGTGTCGCTGGAGTTGGACTGGACCGCCTCGTTGCGCCTCCCTCTGCGCCCGCGCCGAGATTCGAGCTGGTCGGCGAGCTCGTGCTGATCATGCCAATCACGGTCGAAGTGTCTCTCCGTCTCGGGGTAGTTGTCGCGGGGAGGAACGAGTCGGGCGAGTGACAAGATTCCCCACCCGCGAACGGCTTGGCGCCCGTCGTCGGGGTCGAATGGGCGGACGAGATCGAATCGGAACGGGTGGTCGTGTCGATGCGGTCGAGGGTCGCGGTGCGTCTGAGCCAGGGTCCGGCTCCGGATCCAGCTGCGGACGCGGGATGCACATGCGATGGTCCACTCGGCATGCAGCACTCGCCCCAGTCCAAGACAGCTCCTTGCACTCAGGAGAAGGGCCAACGAGGTAGACAGCGCTGAGGACCGTCGTGTGTGTTGCCGAGCCGCTTCCGCTTCGAGAGGGAACTTGCTCTCGCGAGTCGCACCGTGCCTCTTTCCCTGACTCCTATCGCCCACACGATCAGCAGCCCGTCATGCCGCCTCGGATCCGATCCCCAACTCCGTCCGAAGAGGAGGAGGACCAGCTCATGGACTCGCCTCCACCACCCTCACTCGCCCCGCCTCAATCCCTCCCGTCCCTCCCAGCCCTCAAAGCGGGATCGGGCACGACCATCCGCATCAAGCCTCCACTTCCTCCTCCTCCAGCACCGTATCAGCCCGCCGCACCCACAAGCGAGTTGTCCGACGCGTCGACTCGCACCGCGTCCCGATCGAAGCGCCCCGCGAGAACCAAGAAACCCACCAAGTATGACGACTACTCGGACGACGAGCAAGACGAGGAAGAGCAGGATGAACTCGAAGACGAAGAAGACGAGCTCGCGGACGA
Source organism: Sporobolomyces koalae (assembly GCF_050403365.1). Taxonomy (NCBI): domain Eukaryota; kingdom Fungi; phylum Basidiomycota; class Microbotryomycetes; order Sporidiobolales; family Sporidiobolaceae; genus Sporobolomyces; species Sporobolomyces koalae. The sequence goes on from NW_027481695.1 coordinate 17,567, forward strand.
CGTTGATGACGACGAAGGCGATTACGCTCCTGCAGGTAGAGGCAATTCGTCGCGCAAACCCGCTCCTGCACCTACGAGAAAGTCGGGAAGGAAATCGGGCCCATCCGCCAAGACGCAGTCAAGACGTGCCTCGGGCGCAGCAGCGGCTTCCGCATCGGCAGCTGAACCCAGCGGGATCAAAATCAAGTTCAAACTGGGAACAAGTGGCACCGCAGGGTCAAACTCGGGCGAGAACCCGCCAAGCGCGCCTGCAAGCGTTGCGAGCACGAGCGGGTCTCGAGGGAGAGGCAAGGCTGCAGCAGGCGGCGCTCGGGCGGCGAAAGCATCTACGGGTCGAGGGAAAGGCAAAGGCAAGAAGAAAGCGGGTCAGTACTTCTCACTCATCGTACCCCATAGTCAGTCAAGCGCTCGGACATACGGACTGATACATGCTCGAATTCATGCAGATTCCGAGGAAGACGACGATGACGAGCTCTCGTTCGGTTCCGACGACGACGAGCTGCCCGAGTCGTACCTCGACCAGGACGAAGAAGACGGAGAAGGCGCCGAGATCGATCAGCTCGACGATCAGCTCGATGGGTACTCGTCAACCGGTTCTGCCGGTCCTGGGTCCGACGGCGCGAGCTCGAGTGCAGCGGGCAGCTCGATCTACGGCGGCAGAAAGACCGCGAGGCAGCGAGCGAAAGAGATGGGCGGCGACGAAGCGTTGGAACTCATGAGCTTGCCCCACCGTACGCGCTCTCCTTCGACTTTTTTTCGACCGTATTGCGCGCTGTTCTTTGACCAATTTGTCCTGGTATCGCGACTCACAGGTACATATAGCAAGCCTGCTCCGCCAGTGCTGACCGCGGAAGAAGTCGCGCTGCAGAAAGCAGAGAAATCACGCAAGCGCAAACACCAAGCCGACAAGAAGCTCGAGGACGAGAAGACGGAAACGATCAACCGACTGCTCAAAAAGCAAGTCGGCAAAGCGCCATCGACGACAGCCGCCTCGACCGCGAAGAAAGCCGGCAAATCGAAACTGAGCAAGAGTATCACGGCTGACGCGGGATCTGGAGACGAGGAAGACGAGAGACCCGTCGTCGAGGAGCCCGTCAAGGTGTTTATCAAACCGACCGTCGCGAGGTGGATCAGCAGCATCAAGGATGGCGAGTTCAGGTACTCGTATTCGGTCCCAGAAGGAAGGGAGATCAGATCGACTAGAGCTGCTCAGGCGGCGGCACCGGAGCCGAAGCTCTCGAGGGAACCACCAAGGAAGAGAATTTTCTCGGAGGAGGAAAGGGCAGAGCAGAAGAGATTGAATAGGATCGGCTGGGAAAAGGTCATGCTGGGTGTAGCTTGAGAAATGACAATCTCGACATTTCAGCTCTCTACCGGGTCCGTATTTCACCTGTGCATATGCTCACGCTCGTTCCCGTCAAACGTCAGGAGCTTGGAAGGATCGAGCGCACTTGCCGCACTGATCTCGTCCTTCCCCCTTACGCTCGGTTCGCGGAATCTCCTTCTTTTCGGTACCTCGCTGAGTGCAAGCGCACGTTTTCCCGGTCTCCGATTCTTCTTATCCATTCGGCGTTGTCTCACTTGCGGCTTCACGAGGTACTCCACATGGTCGAATGAATTGTCTCTCTAAGCTATTCGCCGTCCGGCCTCGAAACGCCAAGCACAACTCTTCTTCTGTTTCTTCGCCTCGCTACATCTCTCGTCTACACACGCTGAACAGCTGGCATCTCTAGCTGAGACTGATACGGCAATCGGCATCTTCATTTGTCTGGGACTCTCGGAAGCGAAGGGACAATTTCCGCGGCATACGTGCAGGACAAAGTCTCAGCCACAAAGTCCCAACAGACGAACCGTTCGCTCGTCCGTCTAGCAACAATCGATTGTCCAGCAGCTTACAAAGGTTTCAAGAACAATCTGCGCTCGTTTCACGCTCCCTAGATCGCCACCCTCTTACTCATTCACAGACCTCTACGAGTACCGCGATGAGCATTTGCCCGCCAGACTCGACCCTGCCTCCTGGGCACGGTCTAGCTGAATTGAATCTCGACAGCTTGTCGGGTCCTTTTGTCAGTCACAATTCACGCACATCAAACGAGGTTCGTCCTGAATCAGAGGCTGACTCGCTTCGGCCGCACTGCTTGTATGTGACCCTTCAGGTCATTGGTACGATGCTCGCAATGTTTCTGGTTCGTCACCATGTTCTGCCCTCCGCCGAATCCCTACTGTTCGAGACAGGCTCCGCTCACACATCTCGCTTCGCAGCAAGGAATCACCCTACATCAAGGTGCGTCCCCTCCTGATCAATCACTCTCTGGGAAAATTGGACTCACTGTCTTGGTCGACAGGCGGAGTATTCTGGCTCGGCTGTCGTCGTTCGAGAGAGCCTATTATTTGTAGGTTTCTCCGTTCGCGATCCCAATATCCAATTGACCTGACGACTTGAGCTGCGACAGATATGGTCACTGTGAGCTCATTTGAGCAAGGCTTGTCGGGTAGGAGTTTTGACGAGATGGCCCCTCATCGCAGGTCGCCGTTATGCAAGTCCTAGATTTCGCGCATACCGCATCTTGTATCAACGTGAGCCACCCAGTTCAATTGCCACCTACGAGATGAGACTTCTCATGCTGACTTGCCTTCTGCAACAGACGGTTTATGAATGGACCGTGCGGGAGTATGGAAATCCTGCGGCTCTGGCCATCTCGCCTTGGTCGTTCATGATCGAGCCCGTCATGGCTGCTGTTACAGCTACTGTGAGATAAGACTCGCACCTTCACCTCGAGGACATGCTGACATTTGTTCAAATGGCTATGTAGACCGTCCATCTGTTCTGTGGGCTGATATCCACTCTGCACTTGGGCTCGCTGCTGCTGATCAAGAGCCTGCTCGGATTGTACAGATGCACATCGGATCCTCCTCATCGCCGACGGGCACTGCGTCGGCAAGCTCGCCGCTGCGTTCATCGCGACGTTCACGTTCGTGCAGCTCGCGTTCGGTACGGCAGTGTCGAGCAAAATCGTCCTCTTTGATTACCACTTCGACCGATTTATTTCTTGGCTGTGGGGAGGTGGGTCAATTCTAATGTATGACGAGATGCTGTACCTGACTGGCAGATACGATTCAGCGTGCGTATGGCTCGGCACGCTCGCGGCCCTCGACATCGCGATCTGTATCACCTACACTTTCTATCTCAACCGTGTCGCGAGAGGCGAGCTTGTTTTCTCATTGCATGGATCTCTCGCATGTTGGACTGACCGAGATTTGTTCTGCAATCTGTAGAAATGTCCGGACCATTCGTACACTCGACCCAAATGGTGCTCAAAGTCGCTCTGGTCGTCTTGGCCACGAACGGAGCTTCGGCTGTCGTTGCAGTTGTGAGTTGTGCTACTGTTCGTACCGACTGCTTCGATGCTGACAGAGGCTTTCTACGCATCGGCGTCAGACCGCGACGATCCTTTTCGGTACCCTGTCAGGGACAAACTGGCATGCGATTCCGCGTAAGAGCTCATCCAGCTCCGATGCGCCTGTATGTTGTCACTGATCAGCCTCGACTCGACTGCAGAGCTGTGCCTCCAGAAGATGCTGATCCTATCACTCCTTGTCTGCCTCAATGCGCGAAGCCTACTATCGGATATGATCGGTGCCGATCCCCAGTATTTCCACTCGCATCTGAAACGACAACCTCTCGGAATCGTGCCGAGTTCGATGGCCGGGGTCGACGGGAACTATCAACATCAAGTGAACCTGAGCAAGAATTTCGGAACACCTCCTGCTTCTCGAGACGGTCCGCCTCTGTCCAAGCTCTCGAACAAGAGCTTCCTCGAGCTGGACGATATGGAACCTCGTGATCATGGCGCGAATGCCCTAGGTGTTCGCTTCGAGCGCGATAGGTTTACGAAGAGGCGCGAGCTCTCAGAGTTCGACAGGGAGACGAACGGCAGTGTAGGGAGTCTCAGTAAGAGCCCGTTGGCAGGGAACTCTCTCGCTTCACCTCCGTGATGTATGTCTTTCAAAAGGTCCTATTGGCGATTCGCCCATGGTGAGCTGACGCCTATGTCGTCCGCAAAGTATCTGATAGCCGCCAGAACTCGCCTGGTTCGCCAGCTTTCAACCTCGCCGTAGTCTTCGGAGCCTAATATTTCTCGTTTCCGTCCACCTCGAGCCTGGTTCTGCCAAGATCTATCTTTGACTTCTTAAATTCCTCCCATCTCAGATCGCAACTTCCGTATAGAATTAGGGCGGATATCCTTTATCGATTCACTTTATTCTGCTCACTCGTAGGGCTGGTCCTGTCAGACTTTGTCAAGTGTAACGCGGATCCTCAGCAGGAGAGAAAATCAGTGTATACAGAGAAGGAGAGATCACACGTAACGTCGTCGTGCGCGAAATCGGCTCGCGGCACGACCCGCGCCTTCCTCCAACCCCTCTGCTCCGAACGTCCTGCAAGCTGGTGCCAAACACACCCCAGTACATCTCCTGTCCGACGCGCCGAGTCAGGCATCACTAAAGCGGAATCTTACATCGGCTCTTGCTCTCATCTCCGACTCGATCTCCTACCCGTCCCACTGCACCAGGCCTGCGTTGTGTACGATGGACCACCAAGTCAATTCGATACCGGTCACAGAATCGTACTCTCCGCCTCTGAAACGTCCACGTCGTGCCTCGGGATCGGGTTCTTGTTCAAGCCTGTCGTCATCTTCCTCTCGATCCGGCAGCGACAGCGAAGAGGACGACAATGGAGAGTTCTCCCTCTCAGAGCTCGTCACGAACTACGGGTTCGAACCGAACAGCCTTCAGATCGGCAAGTGCGAGTGGGGCGATCACTGTGGGTTGGAGTTCTGGGAACTCGAACCGTTGGTAGAACATGTCCACTCAGGTAAGCTCCTTCCTCTCGCTTGTTCTTGCCAGACCTAGAGCGAGAGAGAAGAGAAGAGATTGAATCGCTGATCTTTCTCTCGTTTGCCGATTCAAGTTCATGCGTTCCCCGAAGAGAATCCAATGCAGAACAACATGCCTCTGAGACGAGGCGCGGCGAGTTACATCTGTGACTGGATCGGATGTCCGAGGAGAGGCAAGAGTCAAGGTAGCAAGTTTGCCCTCGTCGCTCACATTCGAAGTCATACGGGCGAGAAACCGTTCACGTGTCCGAGAGCAGGTTCGTCCCCCAACCAGAAACCACTCTCCCCACCGCAACGCGAATTTCCTGGCAATCCTGACTTTTTGTTTTGATACAGAGTGTGACAAGAGTTTCACTCGGACGGACGCGTTGCAAAAACATATGAGGATTCAACACGGTGACAAGATCTTGACCGGAAGACGGCCACCGTCAAACAAGAAGGCGAAAGCAGCTTCGAAACGTGATCGTGCCAACTCGGAGGACTCGCAGTTTGACGACGCTGGGTCGATGCATGAGGACGATCCCGAACATTCAAACGTTGCCAACATTCCGACATCAGCAGAGGAGATGATGGCACTCAACAGCCATCCCGACCTGAGTCCCGAGTTTGTCGGTTACGTGATTCAGAAGGCCAAGTACAATTATCTGATTCGAGAACACGAAGAACTCGGACACGAGCTTGAGAGTTTGCAGGCGAGGGAGGACGAACTTCGAGTTGAATGCAACGAGCTCCTGAACAGGATCTTGAGGGATGAACTCGGGTGCGTTCCCTCTCGCTCTCGGCACGATCTGCGACAAGAATCGGGATGAGAGCGCTGACGAACTGGTCATTTCGGCACGCAGGAAAGGCGAAGATCAGGGCGGACGAGCGCTGTTGGACAAGTTCATCGACAACTACCAGCACGAGCCGTTGGTACTACCCAACGACCACACGGCGAAATGAGCGCCGGCTTGCCGCGGCAGTATTTCCTCAGTACCTTGTTGTAAGATCGATGTTACGGCATCCCGTCTTTGTTAGGTTCCGAGACGCATACCAGGCGAGAGTTGAGGTACTCGGTGGGATCGTGCGACATGGCAGATCTCGCTCTATCTAAGATCCGGACTACTGTACGATACCGCGGATCTGGATATTGACAAACATAGCGAGGCGATCCATGCGCGGCCAAAGATAGTGGCGAGAATTCTCGCACAGAGCGCCACTCTTTGATAAGCGCCGGGGCTCCCGAGATCCGGGCGGCAAAAATGGGTCGCGTGTGGCATTGTGAGACATGCATTCGGCGGCCCGACTGAAATTTTTGCAGTTTTTTCTGCGAAATATTGCCAGACGGTCCCACGGTCCAGTTGACTCGATCAAGGTTTCTCGACGCGCCGCGCTCACCTCGTACTGTCTCAGAGATACACTCGATCACGCCTCGCTTCGCGAACGAGAGCGTCGCGACCCACCAGAAGCCGGGCAGCACACCCGCATTCCGACTCTGACCTGATCAACCGCCACGACCTGCCCCCGAGCCTTTCTACGCGCTCTCGCGTTTCGCTTCTAGCCCGAACATACCGCACAGAGCATAGCCCAGCATGAGTACGAACATGTACGAGAAAGACCCGGCCAAAGCCGAGACGGGATCCCAGGCCAACAGCTCGGCGAACCACCCGGAACACTCGTCGCGCGCAGAGAAGAAGATCTACGACTACGAGGGTATCGACGGACACGGCAATGGCGGTGTCAAACGCACGCTCAAGGGACGACAGATTCAGATGATCGCATTGGGAGGCAGTACGTTCCGCATTCCGCATCCGTCCTTGCTTGGCTTGATAACGTACTCATCATCTCTGTCGGTGTGCATTGCAGCGATTGGTACTGGTAAGGGCAACATCTTTACGCACGCGAATTCCGCGGATAAATGGGATTAACAATCCTCGTCTCGTCCCACTCAGGTCTCTTTGTTGGAGCTGGAGGAGCACTTGCAAACGCAGGAACTGTTGGATGCTGGCTCGGCTACTTGATCATGTCCGGCATCGTATGGACCATGATGACCGCATTGGGAGAGGTCAGTTTCGCGAATGATTCCGAATTGCCTCACGACGCTCACGACGTTCATGGACCGTTCTCGTTGGACAATAGATGACGACAATGTACCCAGTGCCAGGAGCGTTCGTGCATTACGCCTCGCGATTTTGTGACCCGGCTCTCGGATTCGCACTCGGTGAGCAATTTTTGCCTGTTTGCCTTCACCGGCCGATCTCGCGCACACGCTTTCAAGCGAGGAAGCCATCTGTACAGCTCGGTGCTGACTATCAGTTAATTTAATAGGTTGGAACTACTGGGCATCGTGGGCCATGACTTTCCCCCTAGAAGTCGTCGCAGCAGCGCTCGTTCTCGACTACTGGCCACGCGCAGCGGATGTCCACGTCGCCGTCTGGCTGACCGTGTTCCTGATTGTTATTGCCTCGTTCAACTTTTTGGGCGCCCGAGCATTCGGAGAGGTTAGTCTCCCTCGTTTTTGAGTCGGCCAAAATACTAGCTTACTGACTGTTCTTTTGCAGGCTGAATTCTGGTTCTCGCTCATCAAAATCACGGCGCTCCTCGGTCTCATGATCCTCTCGATCATCATCACCGCTGGAGGAATCCCTGGATCCGACCCGACCGAATACCCAATCGGTTTCAGGTTTGTGAACGCCACGAAACGTTTCAAAGCATGGCTCAGGCTAATCTTGTGCTATTCTTCATAGGTACTGGAAGTCGATTCCGTTCCAGCAGTATAACGGTATTGGCGGCGCGAAAGGACAATTCCTCGCATTCTTGACCGTCTTCGTTCAGGTGCGCCACAGACCTCTTCCGCCTGACATCCGATGCGTTCGCTCACATAGCTCGTTCTGGTGATGCACAGGCTTCGTACTCTTTCCTCGGTACCGAGATCGTCGCTCTCGCTGCTGGAGAGGCGCAAAACCCTCGCCGCAATGTTCCCAAGGCTATCAAGCGTGTCTTCTGGCGTATCGCGTTCTTCTACGTGAGTTCCATTGGTCATTGATTTCTTTCGATGAATGGAATCACTGACCGCACACTCTCGACAGGTCATTGGCATCATCTGCATGTCCCTCATCGTCTCGCCCAATGACCCACGCCTGTTGGGCAATTCGAACGCCAGTGCCTCTCCTTGGGTGTAAGTTGCAGCGCGTACCCTTCACTCCCTGGCCGAAGACTGACGTTTCATTGATGTCACGTAGTATCGGTATTCAACGTGCCGGTATCAATGCTCTGCCTTCGATTGTCAATGCTGTTATCCTCATTGCAGCGTTCTCTGCCGGAAACTCTGATCTTTAGTGAGTCTTGAACCCGGTCAAAGTTATGCTGTATGCCGCGTGCTGACCTGTGCCGCCCGTACAGCGCCGCTTCGCGCACCTTGTACGGTCTCGCTCGCGATGGTCAAGCACCTGCGATCTTTGCACGCTGCACCAAGAACGGTCTCCCGATCTACGCCCTTCTCCTCACCGCCCTTGTCGGACTCTTGGCGTACATGAATGGTATGTCGCCAGCACACCTCGCTCACCGCGTCCTCGCTCAGCATTCCATGCTGCATTACAGTCGGCAAGACCTCGACCCAGGCATTCAATGACCTCGTAACGATTACCTCTATCGTGAGTCGTGCTACGATACAGTACCAATGGGCATCGTCAGGAACTAACTTGATCCCTCTCCTACCAGACTGGCATCATCAACTGGGCTGTGATCAACTTTACTTTCCTCCGGTTCTACTACGGCTGCAAGCGTCAAGGTATTGACCGCAACACGTTCGCTTACAAGTCGCCACTCCAACCCTACTCGGCGTACTTCGGTCTCATCTTGCTCATCCTCGTCATCATCTTCAACTCGTACTACGTCTTCCTCGACGGTTCGTGGGACGCTGAGATTTTCGTGTGCGCGTACATCGGCATCCCCTTCTTCTTCATCGTGTACTTTGTGTACAAGTTCTGGATGAAGACGACCTGGGTCTCGCTCGACGCGATGGACTTTGATTCGGGTCGACGCGTGTTGGACGAGATGGAGGAGGAACAAGCCGAGTTGCACACGAGGCAGACGACAAACATCTGGCAAAGGATCTGGGACTGGATGATGTAGATAGAAGATCCAGTTTTACCCAAGCTGAGATCTAGATTCGCTCGTCTCGCCGCTTCCGTTTGTGCTCTGTTCGCTCTCTCTCCTCTCTCTTCGCAATCTCTTTCCGACTGTCGTAGAAAAGTTCGCTCTTTACATTCTCACCCTCCTTTATTAATCACCCCCTTTCCCTTGTCTGTCTCGCCTGTAGTATTCCCTCCTTCCTTCTCCTTAGACAGTACCCGATTCCCCTGTTACACGTGTAAATTACCGCCTTTCTCACTTTTTCTCTTCCTCACTGCAGCGCTTTCAGTAGCCCGTATGTTCTCGAGACCGTTTGCGAACGAACCAAACGAGCGAAATTGCAACGGAACAAAGGAACACACGATTTTTCAACGCAAACCAGAAATGATAGTGCGACGGTAAGGTTTGGGGCGGGTAGTCATGAGAGGCGGAGTCCTGTGTGCCAAAGAGAAAAAATAAGCAAAAGGGATGCGTTTGTAATGAGCCAGGCCCATTCTCAGCAAGACGGAAATGTAGGAAAGCAGTACTTACCTCGAGAATGACAAGTCTCCGAGTGCTTCGCCTTTCGCTTCGAGGAGACCCGTGTCGTCCGTATCATCGTCACTGCGTTGCTCGCATGGGAAACCGGTTCCTTCGAGTTTCCTCGCCGCTGCGTTCCATTGTTCTTGCCTGCGCTGTGACGCATTGCCTCGCACAAACGCAGTATCGACCTTCTTCAGAATCGGATCACGATCGACCTGGTCACGATGGAAGCGAAGATTCGAGCCGAGGCGAGGTGGGAGCGCCGTAAAAGGCGAAAGCATGCTTGGTTTCGCATATGTTGAAGTGGACGTGGTCATGATCGCATTCGCAGACTTGGTAGCGAGGACCCTGCGTAAAGGCTGTGTCGCGACAGGCTTGACAGAAACCGAGACGACAGTCGAACTTGGTTTATCGGGCTGATGTGGTGCAAGGGATGTAACTGGTCCATCACGATGCGGCGAGGGGAGATCAAGAGGAGACGGAGGAGGCGATGAGCGTTGAGGCTCAGTCGGAGCAAACGGCGCGAGATGGCCCAAGCCAGGGAACCGGTTTTGCGATGCAAACAGGAAGTCGAGGATGGCTCGGTAGGTCTTGGGAGCGTCGAACACTAGCAACATCCCAGAGAGAGAATTAGCTTCGCCCTTTCTCGTGCAGGACGCAAAACTTACGAAATACGGCTTCTCGTGAACGCTCGGTATCGGGCCAGGTCGCCTGACTTTGCCGAATCTCCGCGCGTGCCTCATAAGATAAATTGATGAATCGACGTGTATCCTCTGGCTCCTGAGCTGTGAAGTCGTAGTCTTCTTCGCTGTCGAGGACATCCTCGTGGCTTTCCTCGTCGTCGTCGTCGGACTGGAGGTGATCGGATGAGTTCGTGTCTTCGTCAGTAGTTCCAACAGCGGAATTGACTTGAGAAGTATTCTCTGCAGGAGGAAGGATGCTCCCATGTTGTGCAGCGACTCGGACTTGGGAGGAAGATTTGGAAGGACGATCATTTTGTAACATGCGGACAAAGTGCAGCGATGTCGAAGCTGTGCAGCCGAGCAGTCAGCGCACGACTCCATCTCGATCAGCAAGAGCTTACATCTGACGCCTCGAAGCGCTGGCTGAATGCGAGTCCTGGCAGCGTCCGGACTTGCAGGTTCGGCGCTTTCCGGTACCTTGTCCATGGGATCAAGCTGGAAGAAAGACATCGGTTGAGCTGGGTCTGTCCTGTCCTTCTCGAGTGGAAACCGGAATGACGGTCCAAGGGCAGGAGCTTGAGCTCGCTTGTAGGTGAGCATGTGGATCTTCCGGTGGCGCGGGGCCGGACAAGGAGAGCTCGCGAGTGAGGAGATACTGAGTTTCGTCGAGCCATTGCTGAGGGAGAGTGATGACATTGAAGCGCCGCGAGTAGAAGAAGCTCGTTCAGATTCTGTTGAAGTTGCTGACCGCACCGACGTTGGGCGAATACCGCGACGCGTAACGTGACGATCTTGCGAATAGCGTGACAAACTTTGTCGCATGAGGCGTTCTCCAGCAGGATTGGGGGTCGGAGAAGAATGCACGTGCGAAAAGGCCGAGCTCTCGGTGGACTCTTCTGAGGAGAGCACGCTGTCGTGGCGGAAGTGGCCGAGTGAAAAGTTGGCGGCGATCACGCTTGTGCGAGACGGCTCCTTGATGGGTGAAGGCGGCACAGAGGAATCGACAAGGGCCGTGAGCGAGACCCCGATGTCCACTCGATCGAACATTTTATCGCCAGCCTGCCATCCCAGCAAGCACACATTAGCAGCCGCACGATACAGCTCAGAAGCTGAATCGAACGTACGGACGGTCGACCGACATCGAGAGCGTCTCGAACACTATCATGTAGCGAGTCTTGCTCTTCCTCCGGCAGTGACCGGTCAGATTCGCGAGGGTACACGTCGGCATTGAGGATTTGACGGAGTACGCCCGAGGCAGCATTCGAGAAGCGACCTGGTAGCGATGCAGCGGTAAAATCGAAGCCTGTGGTCGAAGATGCTCCGTCGCTACTAGAGCTGCCGTCAGCATGTTGCGCTTGGATTGCCAGAAAGCCGGAGCTGATCCCAAAGTGTGCATGGTCATTCTCGCTGTCGCTGTCTGTATCGGAAGCGCTCGAGTCGAACAATTCGTCTGCGAACCCTCGGTCGTACATGCCGCAGCCCTCACAGGCGAAGGAAGGATGATCGACCTCCGAGATGTGATCGTCGACAGCATCGATCAGATCGCGGAGATCGCTCGGAACATCGGAGACGACTGAACGAAGAGACTCGACCGATTCGACATGGCCGAGAGGTTGCTGTACAGCGTCGGGAAGAGGTGGTACCGGCGGAAGAGTTGCAGTGTGAAGAGGGGTGTCGAAGCGGAAACTGCGGGACTTGTCGTAGTCTGATGTCTCGTCCAACCCGGACACTAGTTCAGCGAGATCCGTCGTCGCGCCGCGGACCTGGGAAGTTGCGCCTGCAATGTCGAAGCCGTTTCAGCTCAGCTCAAGAGGTTTTTGAGGAGGAGCAGTGAGCTCACCTGAGTTTCCTTTGAGTTCAAACATACAGATGGTCTGCGCCGGCCCAAGAGCAACTCGGTTCCTCGGGCTCGCCTTCAACGCAACAGTGTGAGAGCTCGCATCGCCACGAGCGGGAAGTCCTTCAGCGTTTCTTCCTGGGTTTGAAGCAGTTCCTCCAGCGATCAGGTTGCGGTATCGCCCCGGAGATGGCATGTCGAATGCTTGAGCCGCGACCGGAATTTTATCGTCAGAACGTGCGCAAGAAGGTGTGTTCGACATTGACTGGACCCGAGAACTGCCAGTAGCGACTACTCTCTCGAATGTGCTGAGAGACAGCTTGCTCGAGGGTATGGTGGTTTTTGTGACGATGTCGGCGGCAGGGAGGAGAGCGAGGTCCGAGAACGCTGCAATCATGCTGCGGCTCGGGACAAGGCGCGGCTTAGTCGAAGCATGCTCAACGAAGACCGGAGCACGCGAGATCGGGGGGCTGCTCGCCTTGGCGCGAACGCGAGGAGAGTCTGAAGTCAACTCGCAGTCCATTCGTCTTGCGTATGTTCGGGCTGACCCATTGCGCGAAGGATCCGTTTGTGGTTGCGCTGCAAGATTGATGACAAGAGGCTGCGGAGACTGTGCAGTCGTCGATGTCGATTTCGCTTGGCCCCCGCTGAAAAGGGCGGCTAGCGGGACACGGGAAGGAGGTCGGATTTCGTTGGCGAGCGGTGAGCCTGCGATATATCAGCCGTCAGTTCCAAGCGAGAGTCCCGAAACACCGATGACTTACGATCACCTCGAGTCACCTTCTCAGCCAGTTGTACGACTGAAGAGGTTCGCTCGTGATCGTTCCCATTCTCAAAGATCGCCCTCTTGGCGGCGATGTTCTTGCCTCGAATCGTTCTGCCAACCTTTGTCGCCCATCCGAGCTTGCTCACCGAGGGACTGCTGCTTGACCCGGACGAAGCGGTCACCAAAGACGAGCGCCTGTCCGAGACTGACTCAGAACCCTGACCCGAGGCGATGGAAGGTGAGAATGTTTCAGAAGACCGTGAACGACCCTCGGAAGCCGGACTGCTGGTCGAGTCGCGTAGCACTGATCGGAAGAATCCGAGTCGAGACGAGACTTTTCGCTTCTTGTCGCTGTCAGTCGACGGCGCCGACGAGCTCACGCTCGTGTTCTGGCGGTGGCCGAGCCTTGTTGGAAAGCGCTTTGACTGCTTGACCATATCTCGGTCGGTGTCAGGTGGCGAAGTTTCATCTCGGAAGATCTCGACGGGGCTCGTCTTCTGGCGCAGGCTCGTCTTGCTCGTGGCTTTCGACTTGAGCTTGCTGCCGAAAGTCTTGAGGCGGCTCTGACTGAAAGACCGAGCGACGTCCTTGAATCCAAGCGGGCGCTCGTCGCAAAGAGCAATATGCACTAGCGAGTCGGTCGAGGAGGCGGAGAACTTGGAAGTCGGTTCGCCGGCTGGAGGAGTGAGGTGGTCGATACGCTCTCGAGCTGGCTCGAAGCGAGGCCGAATCGACAGAGCATCATTGACTGTGCGATACTCGGCAGACAGTTCTGTGCGAGACAAGTTCTCCTTGACGATCGACGGTGACTGCGATCCTGCCGAGCGCTGTAGCGATGCCGGGCTGAACAGAAGCTCGGACGGGATCGAGCGAGCCTTGCGCAGGAGCCTGTCGGGGCTCCAGTGTTCTTTGCGACGAACCTCATCGATGTCAAGATCTTCGGTCGTGTCATGCTTGAAATGTTCAAGAAAGGAAGCGCTCCTGCCGACCTGTCGCGCGCGGAGACCAGCTCGTTCCTTCCGACGTTCGAGCTCGCGCTGCCGCTCGCTCGCTCTTATGACTTCTCCAGCGCGCACGATTGAATTGCGGAACGATCGCCTCCTCGGCGTGTCTTCTGCCATCGAGTACGAGCCGAGCTCGAGTTCGAGCAGCTCGGCCGAACGTTGTCCACGCTCGCCGGTGATTGACGAGGTCGAGCTCGCGGCGGACCTTATCGAGATGTTGGAGCGCGGTCGAGCTGAAGAGGCGGTGCTGAGCAGGCGAGGGCGAAAGTAGAAGCGGGAATCACGAGAGTAGGAAGACATCGTGGGAAGAAAAACAGCTCGCGAGGGACGACTTAGAGAAGGGCTTCGTGAGGGTTGTCAAGGATGGATTCAATCTGATCCGACGTTGGAAAAGCGTTGACAAGTGAGTATCAGGTTGTCGGGTATAAATCCCAGGGTTCGTGATTCGTCGACAGGCTCAGGATCGGGTCGTCAAGGTCCTTCTCGGGTAAATCGTCGGTATTGTTGAGTGAAGCGGAGTCAAATATTCGTCAGACGAGATCGAGAAAGAGGAAAAGGCGTCGGTGGCGATTTATTTGCGTTCAGAAATGTCGTTAGAAGCAGGCGTAAGGCGTGAGAGGGCGTTTGAATCGTCTTGTCTAGATCATAAACACAGTCGCGCAATCGGTGGACTAGTAAAATCGAGTGAGCCTCCGAATCCAGCGCATACGAGGCGCGGAAGAGGGGAACTGACCGTCACAAACACGACACTGTCTCTGGATACTCTACCTGAGAGTGAGCCGTCGAGAATGCACAAGCAAGAAGAAGGTGCAAAAACAGGTGCCGGCTCCTCCTCTAGGCGCGCGAATGGCTGACGCCGCGTCGGACAAACAAAGCGAACCGTCCGCAACTTCTCCCCGATTCCGATCCGTTCTCAATTTGTGACGATATTTCCGAGAGATAACTCATGGTCATTGCTCGGACGCTCTTCTGCGAGCACAGTATGCGGTTGCAGCTCATACAGTCACGATGAAAGATACGTCCCGGTCGCCGAACGAGCCGTCTTGAGTTGCTTCGAGCTAGCCTCACTGTTGCGAGTTGCGGCTGTACATCGAGCGGGTCTGCCGTTCGGCCTGATCAAGGACATGCTGTGTGTCGAAGAAGGCAAAGAGGAGGAGAGTAGAAAAAGGGCCCGGTCATTCAACATCTGTCCTCATCACCCCTCCGACGATATACATAATGCCTGGCGGGGTACAAGACGCTACGAGGGCGCTACTCGATCGTATAGAGGACCGTGGAGCGATCAATCTGGCCACAGCGGCTGATCTCGGATGTCTCCGTGTGGAGCTGGAGAAGCAAGCTGAAGCAGTCAGACTGCGCTGCACGGCGCTCGAGGCGAGTCTATGTGCACGCGTACTGTCCGAGTCAAGCTGATGAGCATTTCGCATTGATCGATCAGGACACTCTCTTCGACGACCCTTTCCCACTTCTCAAGATCCTCTCGTCCTGCTTCAACGCCACGCTCCACGACGAGGCGACCCCAATCTGGAGCACTATAGCCGAGACGTCGAGTCCGAAAGAGGTCATTCTGGGACTTGAGGAAATACTCGCTGGCATCAGATTCTCGGATCGGGATGACAGCGACGACGCAGATAGTGACGATAGCAATGAATCGGATCGCTCAGAGACGGAGAATCATGAAGCAATTCGTGCTCTCGTGACTTATGTGCGGACATATCGCATCGGTGAGCGCCGTCCGTGCGCTACATAGGCCGAGGAAGCTGAACGCGATTTCACCTTGCAGCTCTCACAAGACTCGAGACCGCCAAGGCCGACAAATTCTACTCGACTGCATTCGAGACGATCGGAACCGTGCTGATCCACCTCGGTATTCAAGGCAAATTGATGTCAGCTCAAACGAGCGATCTCGACCTAGACCTGGTCGAAGCTGTCTGGGATCTCGCCTGCGCAGGCGCTTCTGTCCGAGACGAGCAGCAAAAGGACCGGGTGGGTCTCAATTAGAAGCGCGATGCGACATTGGACTGATACGGTGAAATCGTTTTACAGATACTCGAGCCCGCCAGGGCCTTCACCGAGACGACTCTTGCGCTCTTGTGCAGTACCATCAGCCTGCACGACAAGGCGAATGACTTTTTCCTGTCTCGTCAGCCAAGATATCAGTTCTCCAAACCTGCCGTCCCTGAACCAGCGATGTCGTTGCGAAACGAGAAGAAGCGGCGGCTGTGGTCAACATATCTTCCGGTATGAACATAGAGGTCCTGTCTGCCACATGAACAATTTCTATTGCTGAATCCAATTGCGACACTTCTAGCGACTGGTGGACAACCTACAACTCCGATTCGATGACATGCTCCTTGCTTGTCGATTTTCTGATCCGCTCAAACGTATCGGCTCGTTTTCTCTCCTTTCGCATCGACTCGCTTTCTCTCCCGATACACCACTGTCACGATTCGACATGGATACCGAGCCAACAACGCCAACGGTACTCCTGTCGGCCACGCTCGACACATTGCGTAAAGCTATGGAGCCGGAATCTCCCTGCCGTATCCCAGCCGACGACGCGCTCTTCTTCCTGTGGTGGTGTATCGATCAGCAGGAGAATCTTTCAGCTGATTTAGCTGTATTGGACGAGAACATTCTCTATCCTTTGATTGAAGTAAGTCCCGCAATCTCCATTGCTGAGTTGCCTTAACAAGTCGCTCTTGACCTCCACAGATCTTGTCATCACTGTCGGCTTTCTCACCGGACAGTCAAACTCGATTTCTGGCGTTTCGATTGGTTGCCACCCTTGTCCGCGAACACACCGGTACTTCTGTCGCAGGGCAAACACTGCAATTCACGCTCGTCAAGGACCTACTGTCAGGCTCGGCTACTCCGGCATTCAGAACTGCATGCATCGAAATCGCGAAAGACGTCTTGATCGATCAGCTTGAGCGTTCTGAGCGGGTAAACTTTGCTTCGAACCAAGTCTTTCTCCACGCAAATTGGGTTTGCTCACCAGGACTTGAACACTGTAGGAGCCTGAATACGAGTCAATATTCCTCTCAGCGCGGTGTATGAAGGAACTTGGCCCGATCGTGCTCGCATTCGATCCGCCGACGCTGTTCGAGCAGGAGGAAGTTTCGCCGGAACAATTCGTCGAGGACAGCCAGAGCGACGTGCTACAAAAGCTCAACTGGTACTACTTTATGCTCGAAAGGGATCGAGATAACAAGGTGGGTAAACACCCGTTACTTGCGCTATGATCACGTTCACTTAGTTTTCGTCTAGTCGCCGCACAGACCGGAATCAGGTCGACTCAGCTCATGCAACAGGCCAACGAGACCTTCCTTACACCTCTGCGTGTACATCTGGCAAAGTGGGCCAAGACGAAAGCCGAGCTTGAACCGCTGACTGTGTTCAATCTCGAACTAGTCGAAACTGCGCTCGCTCGGCTCGAGCCTCTCGTTTCTTGAACTGCGATGGCTCGACCAGCAGACGAAACGGTGGGACTAGATTGTACACAGTATGCGACGATTTCGTCCCGGAGCGAGCCGAGACCTGTCAACCCGCTCGGCGGTTCGGCGCTCGTCCCTCGCAGTCTGAGATGATTTTGACGTGTGTAGACGTCGTTGCGCCCCGAGTCACACGACTTGGACAGCCCTAGAAAAAACCGCAAGAAAAATGAGGATTTGATTACCGGTCTGAGCAGGTCTCACAAAATACTCCTGCGAGACGGTCCGCGAAGTGACGTGGTGTGCGAGATTTGTTCTTCCCAACCTCGATCATCGACTGATACATAGGCGCTGCTTGCGATGCCAGAACCCTGTCATTGTTGTCGCACTATGTAGAGGAGCTCGAAAGCAGCACGCCATAAGTCAGGTGATTGCGAAAGAGACTAGCTCGAATTCGGGTCCGTGCGGAGCCAGTCCAGAGGCAAAACATGAACGGCTCGCCCGAACTGCCACGTCAAGAGAGACGCAAATATTTTGCATGTAGGCAGGTAAGGTAGCGTGGCCAAGCCAGGAATTTGAAGCTACCGGAGCGCGAAGAGGTATTTTTGCCTACGCATGCATCGACCTCGGGGAGTCGAATGGACGGGAGCACACGCTCTGATCGCGTGACGGTCGAAAGTATGAGCGCATGGCTCATCCCTGACCCCAGTGAGCATGCAGGAGAGAGAGAGTGTGTGTGCGAGAGCGAGTCGCCGCGAAGCGAGGCGAGTGTCAAAACCCCAAAAATGTCCGCAAAGTCGAGCCCGGCGGAATTGGACCCCCCCGAGTTGCGCCCTCTGAGGACACCACCACCACCGAATACAACAGATCGAGGTGCACGACAGTACAGAACGGCCAGCACACGCGCTCCCCCGGTCACCTGTCCGCCCGTCACTCCTGCGGCGTCTGCGCCTTTTGCTTGGCCGCTTTCGCCTTCGCCCTGCGCCCATTCTCATTGGCTCGGTGTCATCGTTCTCCGGCTTGCACGGTGCACGAACACGATCGGATTGTCTAGGTCCTTGCGACCCAACAGAGTCTTCGCTGTAGGTCCCACTCGCGTCGAGACGAGCGTCGATCGGAACTCGACTGGCTGACGGCAGACCTGCCCGCTCGCTCGCTCGCCCGCACGCGACTTGCAGACTCGTGACCGTCGCCGCCTCGGCACCCCGTCCCGTGCTACACCGAACAGCCTCTCCTCTCCGTCCTTCCCCTCTCTTCGTCATGGCCGACGAACAGTGCTAGACCCGGAGACCTCTCCACCACCCACCGACACCACCCGGATAAGCACCTGCCCGAGCTGCTTACCAGTGTCACCCATCACCCCTTCTCTCTTCGTCTGAGCCAGGAAACTGTCTCGAACCCCCTCGAAAGCGTCCGACCGCTCTCGGCCTCTGTTCTCTCCCTCGGCCTGCTCCGTCTCTCAATTGTCGCAGACCTCGCCCACCATGTCGAGCTGCTCGTTCGCATCCTTCCTGCAATTCCGCAACAAAACCCCTGCTGGCTCGCGTCCGTCGGCCGTCGCTGTCGGCGCGTCAGAACCGTCGCAGGGACCGTCTCGAACGTCGTTCGTCCCGGCTCCTCTCGTCTCTCCACTCGACCTCGCGTCGTCGAGCAACCCGCCCTGCTTCTCTCCGACGACTTCGACCTGCTCGTCCAGTTCGCTCGGTTCCGACGCCGCCTCACCCCACAAACGGCAACGCGCACATTCGCCTGACTCGTCCACCTCGTCGGCATCTTCGAGCGCGCACTACCCATCGCTCGCTTCGTTCTCGACCGAGTTTGGCACTTCATTCCCCTTCTCGTATCCTGGACGAGTTCTCAACATCCCTTCGGTCGAGGCCGTCATCGCGTCCCCTCAACCGACCCCGCTCCCAGTCCGATCGATTCTCTGCACTTCGTCCTCGCCGACCAGGTTAGTTGTTTCTCGAGAACGTTTCTGTTGAATCCGTGCACTGACCTTGAATCTCTTTGGACCGCAGTTCTGCGATTGATACGCCCTTGTCTTCTCCGCCCCCGACCCGACCCGTCTCTCGTCGCTCGTCGACCTCGAAATCTGTACGGTTCGCGCGGTGTACGAACGCGTCCGTGTTTCCGACTCACTCGACCGAGGAGTACGATCGCTCGCCGATCGTCCCCACGTGCGAAGCGCAGTCGCTCGAATTGAAACGGTCTTGCAACGCCGACGGCGACCGGGACGAAGGAGGAGGATGGATCAAATGTGTCGAGAGGGAAAAGGTTGCTGCGAACGTCAGCAGTGGGTCCGGATCGACTACAGCTACTCCACGGTTACCCAAAAACTCGCCCATGATGGAGAACCCGGTCGAAGGCGTGCATGGCTTGATCGAAGGCGGGTTCTTTGTTGGCGAGGAACGTGAACAGATCGCGAACGTGTCCCCCGTCGGTACGGTCGTGGTCACTGGGATCCCAGGAGTGGGCGTCATCACGGAAGACATTGAACTCGAGGAAGAAGCGCTCGAACTCGAGGACGACATGTTGGTCGATGATTTCGCCGAAACGGTTGATGACGACGATGACGACGACGAGGTAGCAGTCGAGGTGCACGATGAGGATGTCGTGATAGCGGATCGAGTAGAGGATGTCGACGAGGAACTCGATGGAGAACGGGTACCCACGCCACGGAGACGAACGCCTTCCCCGAGAGGAAGTTCGCCCGTATCGTCGTCAACCCCGCTCGAGGAGGAGGACGTCGAATTCTCTCACGCAGGTACGAACGGATCGGTCAAGGCAGGACCTTACGGTTCGTTCGCGACTTCGTCGTGCGCTTCTTCTTCAACCTCGTCCATCGGGACTGTGAACACTAGTCGAGGTGATTCGGCATCTCCCGACATGAGTGCCACGACGGTCGACGAAGACTCTTCGGATGAACGAGAACGGGAACGGGAACGAGAAAGGGAACGAGAACGGGAGAAGGAAAAGGAGAAGGACAAGCTCATGAAGAAGAAACAGAGGTTCGGATTGTGCTCGTTGGGCAAATACACGAGACAAGACGTGTTTGGTACCCACGACTCTTTGGGTGGATTCTGAGGAGAACTCACCAAGAAAAAACCCTCTCGCCAATCTACCCCCTGTTTCACTTTATTGCTGCTTCCATATCCATCAATCGCATGCATCCTTCTTTTTCCTAAACTCGTTTCGTTTCATCATTCCATCTCGATCCCCCATCATCCTGTGAAACCCAATCTTCACTCTATCCCTCCCCCTCTTCTCCTCTGGATTTTCTCTCTCCTCTATTTCTTCTTTTCTTTCGTTCTTTCTTTCTCCATCCGTGTTGGTTTCATCTGCTTTTCTTCTCTCTCTCTCCATGTAGTATTTTTACCCCCAGAGTTTTGATTGAAACAAACCAAACTTTGCTTCCAAACGTTTTACGTCTTGAACACAATCCCTCTCTTGTCCCGTGCATCTCATGAGAAAAGGGAAGAACGATCCACGCCAAGTCTTGGTCGAGCGAAAATTCTTATTTGTTACAGCCAGTAAGAAAAGAAAAAAAAAAAAAGACAAGGGATTCAGAAAACAAACCGGGGCGCTGACGAAAAAGGATTGAGGATTCGGAGCGAAAGAAAGCAGAAAGAAAAGAGGGAGGAGGTAAGGGGCAAAAAAGAGGTACAGAGAGAGGACTAGTGTGAAAAGGGACAAGGTCACGGGAGGAGAGTCTGTGTAGGACTAGGGATCAAAAACGCGGCCAGGGTGGGGGAAGAAGCGAGAAAGAGGTTTGGAGAGTTGATGGGGCTTTCCTGTACACAGGAGCCACATAAAGAGACAGGGGGTGCACGAGCATCGAACAACCGGGGAGCGCGTGTAGGGGGAAGGGGAACGCAGGACGGGGGGAAAGAGGTGGCGAGTATAGGTGTTTGAGAGAGTGGTTTGAAGGGAGTCCGATCGATCAAAGTTGAAAATCATCGAGAGGAGGAGGAAGAGGTCGTGATGCTTGGAGGAGAGATGGGACCGATCGGTTGTTGGTGTTCGTTGTTCGAGTCGTGCGCGGATTCCTACTTTTTCACGACGATTGGCACTAATTGCCGACCATGGTTCACGCGTCAGTTTCTAGGTCTCACGAAGCAGGAGGGTTTTGAGGACGTACCGACGATGATGATGACGAGAATGGCGATTCCCGCTGCGATCAGCATCCTCATCTTCATATCCTTCCTGTTTTCGAGAAGGCGTCATCAGTACTGAATCGGATTTCTCGCATCACCTGTTTGAGCTTACCACCACTGCAGGAAAAGAAAAGACAACCAGGGGTCAGCGGAGTGACGGTACGAGGCGGTTCGAGAGGACGTACCATGCGTTTCCTGACGCGGTTCGCCCCCTTCCTGAATCCTTGCGCAGACTGAGCGAGCGTGTCTGTCGATCAAAAGGGCATTTGCGACGGGGTTTAGTTTCCACCAACCTGTCGAGTGCGTGACCTCAAAGACTCACCGGTCTTGTCCTGCAAGACGTCCAACCGTTCACCACGTTCGGCGACTTTTGAAATGTTGTCCCGCATGATACCAACCGTGTCATTGATCTGTTGTTGGATTGCGGCGGTGCGAGGGTCGGAAGGACCTCCAGAACCGCTCGCCGATCCGGATGGACCGGGACCTCCACCAGGTGCGTTCGGGTTCGAGCCGGGGATGTAAGGGTCGTAAGGTTCAGACCTGGTGTTTGACAAGGGGATGCACGAATCGTGTCAGTGACCTGGATGATGAGAGCTCCGAGATGCGCATGCGTGTGCGTCAACGATGACACGGCCGATGGGGAACGAAGCGGCTCTTCATGAATATGACCGAGTGTGGTCCATTTGTATCCAGGTGTGTGACCGTATGAGCGTCGTGATGATGTCGCGACCGAGTGCCCCGTCGCAGTTCGGCTCTCCTTGATCACTCGAACGAGAGTAGTTGAAGCGGGTTACACGTACATGTCTTCGAATGCAGAAGTGCTCGGGTGGTGATCAGAGTACGGAGGAGCCACGGTGGGCAGAAGGGAGGGTCGAGATAGTGGGTCGTTTCCTCAGACGGGGGCGGTGGATTCACCCACTCGACTTGCGGCGAGGCGGGGGGCCTGAAATTCGATAGGGGGGCGCCTTCGCTCGTGCCTCCTTTGACTTTCTTCGCAGTCACAGTCCTCAACATTCTGTTCTCGCTCGACCATGTTGAAAAGAACGTAATTGATTGGCTGACCAGGACCAAGATAGACAGTGCAATTGTACAGGAGGTGCAAACGAACATGGTAATCACAACATTTTCACCTTGGAGAAGCTCAGGACTAGTCGGCAAATGGGTACTATCAGGACTCGACATGGGCGCGCTCTGTACGATGAGCATCTTGCCAAGCGAGTTGGCCTGGTTCGAGCTCACAGAGATCAAAGTGACGAATATCGGCGATACACGGCGAGCTTGCAAGCCGCGAGGGATGGCGTCTGGGACAGCGAGACGACAGGGTAGACCGAGCGCGAGAAGGACGAGTGGCGGCGAATCGATTGGGGGGGGGGGGGGGGGGGGGGGGGGGGATTATGTATTTTTTTTTGGGGTTTTTAAAAAATTTTAGCCAGGAGCCCGGGTGGGGGCCGGCGGGGGGGGGGGGCGGGGG
>NW_027481694.1:0-40411 GCF_050403365.1 Sporobolomyces koalae
GACGTTCGAAACGTGTGCTCGCACGTCCAGACGCGGCGTGGCGCCCAACTCGCGAGACACCTGCACCGCATGCAACGAGCGACTCGTACGACATGGACCTGGATGAAACAATGCTTGCAGAGGATCGCCCAAAAGAAAGAGGCAAGCGAAAGGTGAGTTGCCGTATACTACAGAATTCTGAGCGTAGACTGGCGAGTCGAGACTCTTTTAGCTGAGGCGAGCATCTGTGTACGCGAGCGCATTCACAGTGCATCCTCGATCCCAAGCCTCACACTGTGGCCCCCTCCTCGTACTCGAATCCGAGGTCAAGTCTACGAGACAAGGTAAACGAGACGAGTTGAAGATGCTTGATCAGTGTACCACATTTGCCGTGCTGTTCCGTGGAGGGTGTCTTTACTTGGCACCCCGTAGTCTCCATGTCAATCTAAAGCTTGAATCACATACGAATGGCCCATTTACTACCGCTATTCTGCGGCTTACCGGGTCTCGTTCATCGAAACCGAGACGCATCGTTTTTCGCCGCCCAAAGTGATATCCTTGGCTATCCGCTCGGTTCTCCCTGTATTCAACGATACCAAAGTGCCCGAGAAGAGACAAACCAGAGTAGGTACAGCACAAACACGGCTACACGGTATACGAACAAACAAGCGATTCAGGAACTAATACGACGGTGTGGTGCCCAATCCGGACACGGTAGATCTGTCGGAGACGCGATCGTCGGTGGAAGTGGATTGGGAGTCGTCTGTCGTAGCCTGGCCGGGCGTTCGAGTCGCGCGACGAATATTGAGGCGTTGAACGTGCGTTCTTGACGCTTCCTCGTTCCTAGCGACAAGGTGTTCGAGGGTCTGCTTGCCCGGGGACAAGCGCGACCCCCCGCCTTCCGTACTGTCGCTGCTCGGCTCGAATTCAAAGTAACCTCCGCTCGGTTCCTTGAACCCGCTCTCGGCGTTTTCCTTCTCCATGTTCGTGTCCGAGGGCGCTGCTGCGCCAATGGGATTTTCTTGATGCGAATCGAGCGGCGCTTGCGTGGGACTTCCGCGACGCGAGGTGTCCGATTCGCCTTGACCTTGAGCAGTGGCAGTCGCTTTGACACCGCGGGTGTTGCGTCCGCGGCGACCACGCGAGGCACGACGGCTCGCTTTCACTGCGGGTTCGTCCGACTCTGGTTCGGACTGCCGGGCGTTGGCATGAGGCGTAGATGACGATGTCGATGTAGAGGGGATGGGAGCGCCTTCGACTCCGGCAGAGTGGCTCTTGGTAGAAGTCTTGCGGGAAGAGCGAGTGGACGGCATTCTAAAGCAGCGGACTCGTGACGGGATCAGGTTCAAGGGGGCGGCTAGAGCTTGTGCGCAGTGATATGTACCTTGATTCGAGGCTTCAGCAGACACAGATGGCCGTGTTAGACATGGAACCAAAATCAAGGTCACGTATGTGAAGGGCCGGACACACAGTCGACTCAGAAAGAGTAGGAGAACAGGGGACGTAAAGGTCGGAGCAAAAGGCTGAAGTGCGATAGATAAAAGAGGACGGGGAAAAAGAGAACGAGAGAGAGAGAGAATATCCTCAAGGGATCAGACTAAGGTGAGGCTCGTGTCAAGGGAATGAGAGCCGGAGTCCGAGAAAGAAGGATAAGGACAAGAGAACGGCCCCCGCGACAGTTGATGTCCCGCTCATAAGCGCTCGCGCCTCGAATCTATGCGGCACGCAGCTTCACTCTCGCCCTCTCTCGCCATCTCGCTCCCTCTCGGGCCACGTGAGCTGTGTACCAACCATTGAGGTGCGAGAGCGATGCGCGGACCAAAGATGTCGGGCGCGAGTATATGCGGTGCGCTCGCGCCTCTTAACTGCGCGGCACGTCTCGGTATTCAGATGACGGCCGATGACGAGATGACATTCCTCTCGTCAGCCTCGATCTCGCCCTCTCTCGCTCCCGAGTTGCCTCGCCCACCCTCTCTCTCTCTCCTCTCTCTCTCTCTTCTCTTTCTCTCACCCCTCGTCACTCGTTTGTCTTTCGCTCGATCTTCTCTCGAGGGTACGCTTTAGCCTGTTTTTGCTGACTGTTTACGTATGAGCTGACATGCCGTTGCGGGTTTCACGTGCCAGGTCGACCTCGAGCCCCAAGGAGCTGCGCCCGACGCTCAGGGCCGCATTCTTCACATCTCAGGACGTGATCAAGCGTCACCCAGACAACGATTTGTCGTGGCGGGCAAGCTACTGCCTCGTATCTCGCGCTAACTGCTCGCTGACCCGGGTCTCGATCCGACATGCAGGTCGTCATCTCCGCGGGTTCCTCGATCCTCATCCACATTCGTTTTCGCGCTGGTACGCTCGAGCCTGTCTGAGTCTACGGTTGTGCCCACGCTGACGTACCTTTGCCGGTTTCGACGTGTCAGGTGGACCTCGAGGGATCAAGTAGCGACGCCCGACGCTCAGGGCCGCATTCTTCACGTCTTAGGACGTGATCAAGCGTCACCCAGACTCCGATTGTCGTGGCGGGTAAGCTACCCGCTCTGTCGAATCTATCCTCTCCCGTCCGAATTCGTAGCTAAAACTCTCGCGACCCGTCTGCAGGTTGTCACCTCCTCTGATTCTCAAGAGTCTCTCCACTTTCGTGCCCCTCTTTGTGCTCCCCCTTTGTATCGGACCACTCCCACCGCTGCGCCTAGCGGTGGTCATGCGGCTAGACCGCGAGATTTGGCTCCTGCGGCGATCCAGTGAACTTCCGGGAACATTGTAGATTGCTAGCGGTGTTTGCCTAATCCAGCCAACATGCTTACTCCTTCTTCTCGACGTGCCATGCCTTCTTGATCAACTCGGTGAGACCTGCACACACACACACACGCGACGTCAAAAAATTACCGCTCAAGATGTTTCCAGGCAACGAGCATGACTGACCAATGTCGTTCGTCTCGAACTGGTACACTCCAACCATGACACCTCCGGTCGCGAGTCGGATCAACCATTTCGTAACGTTGCCCCAGATCGGGAACTTGCGCGTGTGCAGGTAGTCGGTCCAGATGTTGTCGAATCCCTGCTCACAGTTTGGGTTGAATCAGTTCGGGGGCCTGTTTCACATGGCGGGATTTCTACGGTTTCTTTTGCTGACCATGTGCGAGTGAGCGACGATTGCGGTACACAGAATACCATCGAGCACCGGGTTGACCGAAGTGACGGCGGTCGAAGCGATCAACGGCACCAATGCAGCCGACAAGAGTCGTTCGAAAGTCCAGTGGTACGAACCGTGCGCCTTGTTCGGCGTCGGGAAGGGTGTCGGGTCATTCACGGTGCCTTCGACATCTTTACACGGTGCAATAGACGCCCGAGTCGATCCAGGGTCAGTACAGCGATCCGACAGCATGGTCACGGATCCGAACGAGATTCGTACGTACAAGCTAGAGAAATGATGCAACAGCCAGACCCAGCAAGAAGAGAGCTAGAACGTCAGCTCACACCTCGCAGAAAGAGCGAGAGCGACAACAGGTGTCGAGAGATGCATCCAGGCGGAGCACACTCACGTTTGGCGGCCGCCGAGTTGGCAGCGTACAGTGGTCGGCCTACATTGCAGCGTCAGCATACATGTCCTAGGCTAGTCACTCCTCGAGAGAGACGAGAGGCGAGACCCGCCATGGATCCCATGTCGCCCGATCGGGACGAACCGCGGAGAGAGAGAGATCGGAGAACGCACCCGTGTGGAACGCGCGACGAGCCACCAACTGCTTGAATGCTTGCTGACGCAGAACGGGGAGCGACATGACGGGCTTCGGAAGACTCGGGGCTGTGGGAGGGACGGTTCCGATCTATCCTGCGGGCGAGCGGGTCGCACACCAGCAAATCGCGGCCATCCAAATTCGCGAATTTCCCAAGTCCTTCCTTTGCTTGCTCTCTTGCCCTCACTCGGGCAAACGGAAAAGACGATTCTCTAGCCTTCATGACTGGACCAAAATTTATTCAGGGCGTGCGACGAGTACACCTGAAATTTGCTGACGTGTCTCGCTTTGCTCACGTCTCGTCCGAATCCGTCGCGAAGACAAGCTGTGCCGAGCGAACGTCTCCTTTGCCATCCGCCCGCACTGCTCCTTTTTCAAAGCCTGACTGTCCCTGGCCTCCGTGCACGATAATCCACACGAGCCCTGTCGCCTCGGCACTTGAATCCCTTTGCTTCGTTCAACCCCCACCTCTCTCACCGTCTCGAGTCCGATGTCTGCAGCCTCTGGTCCTTCGTACAAGGCGTCCGATGCTCGGAGCACAAGTCCGACGACTAGTCAAGCCCTCTCGTATGTTTCTGCACGTCACCACCTCCCCGAGGACTCTCTCGCTTTCACTGACTGCCCACTCGTTTTCCACGGTATCGCTTCGATCAAAAGCTCGGTCGTATGGAAGCTGGCAATCTTTACACTCATGATGATCGTCGGTCCCATCGGAACCTATTTTGTCACTCTCCACCATTACTTCCGTTCGTATCTCCTCTTTTTTTTTTTTCTCTGCGCTCTTCGCATGGTACTCACACAATCGACCTTGTCGAAATCGAACCGTTTTTTCCTTGTCTTTTTTTCAGACGATCCAACAAAATCTGCAATCACGGCTGCACTCGTAGCGAATCTAGTTTTGATCGGGTTCGTCGTCGTCGCGTTCCTCGAAGACCAGGACGACGTCTCTGCCACGACCGGCGTGAGACCATCTACAACAACCCAGAGTCTCGCAGAGAAGAAGAAGGAATGAGAAAATAATTAGGCTCTTATGGACCGGTTTTTCGGGTAGTACAAATGATACGAAATCACGAGATTCGGTCTGAACTCTGTCAAAATGTCAAACTCCCTCCGAGGACGCTGGAAATTGAAACAGAAGCGCTCTCTTGTGTACTGCTACACGAGAAGGAGCGCAAGATGGGTTGTCTTTCAACGTGGTGTCCGATTGCCTCGCTGACGTTTGCTGGCAGAGCCCAATTGAAAAAACGTTCATCTTTCAGAATTCTGGTACCAAGTCGTGAAAGATGGGATCCAGCTCTCTCAGCTCTTTCCAACGATCCTGGAAAAAGACAAACGGCGATCCGAAAATCAAGGGAACTGGACATTAGCGAGCCTGTTTTCCATCTCTTCTCGTGATACAGCACCTGAAAGAAAGAGAAAAACAGGACAACATACATGCTGTTGATGATCAAGATCTTGCAGACAAAGTCGAACAAAGTTTCGCAACTCTTGCTCGTAAGCTTCTTGAGCTCGACGTGCGAGATCCGATCTCGATTTGTCGTTGTTGTCGCATTGAAGTTCGCGTACCTCGACCCAACTCTTCGCTACTCGACTGACGATCAACGGTTGCCATCGATTCCATCTCTTGCTTCCGATGGGGTCGGTCAGCAACTTGGCAACGATTGTGATCGCACTCGATCTCAATTGAAACAGGTCTCGACTCAGTTCGCCTCGTTTCGAGTGCGACGCAGCCCGGGTTGTCGAATCGAGCAAGAGGTCGACGAGGTGAGGAGCAAGGATTCCGAAATATCGAACCAACACTGATCCCCCTTCTCCTCCTTCGGAATTTTGAAGGATTGCGATCCAACGTTCAAGCGCTCGAACAGCAACGCGTTCAATTTCGAATTGTCCTGATTTGTACTCCCACGATTTGAGGATCGAGTGCTCAAAGTAACGACACATGGCTTCGAACCGTGCTTCAGATGCTTTACGCTTCGATTCCTCGTTAGTCGCGCCAGCTGCGACCGCAAGACTCTGATGCGTAGGGTAGACGAGTTGAACGAGTTTGAGCGCGACTGGATGAGCCGTTTCGAGCAGGATTGGGCTGAGAGGATCGGACAAGTTTGAGAACACGACTTCAAGAGACTATGTCAAGAGGAAAGGGAGTCCCTTTTGAGCGAGACTTGAAAGATCAAGGGAAGACTGAATGGGGGGTTTCACGAACCTGTTGGAAAACTTTGCCGACTCCAGTTCGTACCAACAATGACCGACTTGTCTTGTTGAGCAGCTCGTCGAGGAGGTCGAGTCCTTGGATCTTGTTCCGAGGGTCGTGATCGTCCAAGAATGACAATACTGGGGGCAACAACCAAGGCCACAAATCTTCAACTTGTTGATCCTGGTTTGTCGGAGCAGAGTGATCTTCGTCTGCGGTAAGCACAGTGATCACGGTGGACAATCGACGCTAGAGACTGAATCTTTCTTACGTCCAGAGATTGAATGATGGTCAACACGACTCCGCTCAAGCCGACGATTGTCTTCCACCCTGAACCTTCCTCGGCGAGTTCCGACCCTGCGTCTCTCGCTCGACCTGTGGTGCCTCCTAGAGGCCGGGACAGTACTCTGCCCGAGTGAGGGTTTACATGCGGATGAGGTTTGAATCGGGTTGGAAGCGTAGTCCGTACGAGGTAAGTCAAGATCGAGATCCGAACCGCTGCATCGACGTCGAGGAGAATCGAGACGAGGTTTGACGAGACCTTTCGGAGCTCGGGATCACTGAATCGAGTCGAGAATGCAGGTTGAAGGAAACGCGTGTACGCGACGAATAGGGTTGCGACCTGGTGTGGTTCCAGTGGAGGAGTACGAGGCATGTCATTCCAGAGTCGGGTCGAGAGCTGCAGGAGTCGGGTCGAGTTGGATCTGAACGTTGTGGACCGCTCAAGAAGGGAATCGTGGTTGTCATCGCGTTCGTTATCGTCGTCGTTGTCGTCATGGAACTCTTCGCGTGCGAAATCATGCGGGATATGAACGAGTTGGGCGATGCGCAGCAAGATCTCGAGAGGGAGTTGCGGCGGTACCACAAGCGATGCACTTGCGCACGCTAGATTGACGAGGCGTTCGACTTCGGACAGTGGCTGTGAATAGATTTTGCGCAGTCGGCTCGTCTGTCTGGTCCCGGTTGAGCGAGTGAGAGGAGACGGACGAGGTTTGATGCATCGCGAGCATCGGCGACGAGCGCATCTACTCGGTCGAGGAGCTCTTGCATCGTATAGTCCTACTGGTAGATTCGTCTAGCTACGACCTGTCATGTCCGAACAGTCAGGACGTAGTTGCACGGATTGAACCGACAGACAATTGCGCACGTGATGGCCGGGTCCCGAATGCTTGACGCTCTCTCTGTCAAAGTCACAGGGCGAGCGCTGGTGGGTCAGTGAATGTATTGAATGGCAAGCTGCAATTGTCGGAGCGAGAAAGCGAGACTCGAAGTCATGATCACTGAAACTCGCGTCTCATCTTCAACCCGTTCCCTCGCTACAGCACCGATGCAGAGTGAGTCGAGACCTTGCTTGAGCTGGCACATCGATGTCTGAGCTAACCTATACGTCCTGTGCTCAGATCTCGCATCGTACGGCAGTGACGACTCGGATGATGATCGGCAGTCAGCTGCGCCTGTACCAGCACCTGCACCTGCACCCGTCCAGGTCAGTGCCCCATCGCGAGATCTAGAGACGAGCGGATCAACTCGATCTCCCTGTGTTCCTCCTTCGTGCAGCCCACTCGGACACTGAACCCTGCTCCTTCAGCTCGTACGGACTCGTTCTCTTACTCACGGGCTCGAATAACCACTGATCGTTCCTTCTCATGACAGTCAAACGCCTGAAAACGTCTCATTCGTCACATCCGAATTCGCCCTTGTCCGGAGTCGTCTCGACTCTTTCTCGCTCATCCACACCGAAACCATCGACTCCATCAGCTTCATCGTCCCGCAAACCGAATGAACGTTCCGCGAGCCCTCCTCCGTTCACCCGGCAGGAAACTCGATCACCTCGATCCCCATCTCGAACTCGAGAATCAGCCGGGGTAGATCTTACGAGTTTGTCCCAGTTTGGGATCCCTCCCGTTCCAACCGGGGATTGCAACCCTGCCGTACAGGTAAAAAAAAAGTTTCTCTGTTCATTGGAAAACGCTCGTTGATCCTGATTCTCGAATTTCAAGGCAAAACTGTCGAATTTCGAACAATTGCGAAGATCAAGAGGATTGCATTTCAATGATTCGTTGTCGAGTTCGAAAGCGTTTCGAAATCCGAGGATCTATACGAAATTGGTCGAATTCATGGACGTTGACGAAACTGGAACTGGGTTCGACCGTGCTGTGTGGGATCGACATGCGATTGGTCGAGATGGAACGGCACTGCGACTAGGTGCGACTCTTGTTCTCTCTGGTTTCTCCTCATGTGCCTTCAATCTGAGAGGAATGGTCGTGGTCAATTCTGACTCCTTTGATCGCTCTCGTCTTTATAGCCGAATTGCAAAAACTGAAAGCCGATTCGAAACAAGCCTCTCACTTGTCAACAACGGCGAGCAAACACTCGATCAGTTTCACTTCGGCTGCGAACGATGGACGTGGTAGCAGTAACAACAAGTCGTACCATGACGTATCGAGTCGATATCACGAACGGGACAAGAAACGATCTAGATGGGACAACAAGAATTGAAATGGAAAGAATACGAACAAAATTTCTAATTATCACTACAAAATGATTTCGATCCATTTGTGACGAGGTCTGCGTTCGAGGATTTGATTCGTGATTTCTCGTTTGATCCTCTCAGTTCCTTTCGACAATTTCTCTCGAGATTGTTGCTCTCGTTCATCAGGATGATTAAAATCCTGTCGAGGTTCGAACCTGCGCAACCCGATGCACGAGAGGTTCAACCATTTCGAACTCCATTCAATGCGTCGGTTCAACTCGTGAGGATCGATTCGATCGTCCACGAGGTAACTGAGATCGATCGTTCGCAATGCTCGAGTCGAATCCGACAATCGCGAGAGAAACAACCCTCGTGCACACAAAGATTCTTCTTCTTCTGGTTCGGCTCGTAGCGATTTCGGATGTCGAAGGTAGTTGCCACAGATCGAGAGACTGCGCAAAGTCGTCAAGGTCGACAAGAGGGTCAAAAACGAGTCGTGGGAGAACTCGATTGATCGCATCGAAACGAGGATCAGGGTCGAGAGGTGGGGCAACTTAGGGACGAGTTTCGGTCGAGTCGATGAGGACGAGCTCGTTGATGGTCGAAGCGAGCAATCCTGCACTAGGATCTCTCGCAGCGTCTCGAGATCGATTCGAGAGAACGATAGGTTCAGATTCGTGAGCGAGGTCGTCGAGATGTGGCTCGTCGGTGTCGATAACAAGTCGAGTTCGAGTTCCCACTCCTCCTGATCGACGTCGTTCTCTTGATGGTCGTCTTCTTCTTCTTCTTCTTCAAAACCGTCGAGGTCGGTACGCAAAAGTTCCCTCGCGCCCGAGTTGGTCAGAGGATCGTCGAGATGTCGCCAACTCGCAAACACTTGATCGAGCAAGCGCACTTTGATGTAAAGAGGCAAGTAGCCGAGCTCGGGCAAGAGGTAACTCTCTTGTCCTTGTCCAAGTCCTGCTGCAACATCGCGTGCAACGACTTGTCCAGCAATCTCGAACAATGGGTCAACCCCCTTGCCAGGCGCAGAATCGCGAAAAGACTGGTCGTGTCGTTCCGCGATGAGGGGTTCAGCCAGCCTCCGCCGTTCGTCGAGTTGTCGCAACCTTGTACGAGACTTGGTCGGGGTAGACTTGTGGTTTAGAGTCGCAGCTGCGCCGAGAGAGGGCGAGCAAGACGTCCATGAAGGAGGAGCTGGGGGACCTGCCGTACCAGTCCTTCTCGTACTCGACCGCGTCCGATTCGGATTCAAAGCTGGGTCTGCATGAGGTCTCAGCCAGGCTGCGAGTGGAGTGGCGGCACTCGTATGGGTGTGGGTGAACCGCGGTTTCGGAGTTTGTTCCGACCGCAAGCGTGCGAGTCGAGTCGAGACTGATTCCGAAGTCGATGCCGTCGAATCATCGAGGGGTCGATGAGGTCGGTGTGGGATCATGCACGGATCGAGAAGACCGGTGGAGATATCGTCATCATGATCGGCTCAATGTCGAAAGAAGCCTGATCAAAGCCCCTCTTTCCTCCCTGGTCATCCGGCGACAGCCTGTATCTGCTCTGACGCTTGTTCCTCATCGCTCTACAGAATGCCTAAGGACTGTGTCGACCGCAGCGTACTATTTCATCGATGAATTCCCCCTCTCTACTCTTCTCGCCTTGTCTAAATCGAAAAGCATCGTCTTTCTGGTTGCAGACATTGGCTCGAGCGATCCAGTTTCTTGTGGCAATTACCGTTGCAAATGATCTCATTCAGACAGGCCCCCAGAACTAGACCGTTCTGCCATCTCGAATCTTGACACAGATTCTAGCATCGATCGATGGAACTCTCCCTCCGCTGTATTACAGTCCAGATGATCTCGGTGCAATCCTGGATCGCTCGAGATCTGCCGGAGGGATTCGATTCCAGCTAGCGAGTCTTCTCCAGTGTCTGCTGTCGACAGAGCCGATTGTAGTCACGCCAATCAAGTCTAAGGTACGATCTATTATGTTGCCGAGCATATTCGGGTGCAGGATTGTCTTGTCCAAGTGGTGCATTGATCGGTCACAGCGTGCCAGCAATCGCCGAGGCAAGGTAGGTCTGAAGCCCTTTTAGGCTCATTGGACGTTTCCTTCAGAGCGGAATCGTACTTGCCGGAAGCTCGACCCCCTTCTGGAATACTCGTTACTCTTTCCACCACCCACTGAACGACTCTGCGAACACTGCCAGCCCGCACCTGCTGCGACCGTTCAGCGAACAATCGCTCAAGCACTCGCCCTCCCTCGCCAGCCGACGGACTCGCCTTCTCTGATCATGTCCACCTCGTCGAGCAAAGACCTTTCTGACGACCGCCCTCTGCCTCTGCCGGAATTTTATCACGGTATTATCAACTGGCAAGGCGCGCAACGTCGCCCCGAGTTGGTCGGCTTCGTGAATCGTGCGAGGAGCGTTCTTGCGCGAGCCTTGAAAGCGATCGAGATCGGGAATACAACTGCTCTTGCGCGAAATGTATCAGATGCTTGTTGAGAGAGCAAATGTGTACCTGTTCTCGGCGGTCCCGACTATGACGGTGTCGGCAAGCGCGCAGTCGAGCTGGTAAATCTCCTCAGTAGGTCATTGCTGGTAGTATCGAGTGTACGATACCTGCTGATTCACGAACCTGCTCAGCTTCGATACTGCCGATCTCGATCTCGTCAGCGCTGGCGGACAGAGCACTCTCGACCCTGTTCGTCCGGTTACGAGCAGCTGTTCTGCCGCAGTCGCAAGTGCTGCCCCATGCCAATCATGGCCCCAGACTCTTGAAGCGATCTGCAAAATCACTTGAGCGTGGATTACACTCAAAAGACAGACGACCCAAAACCAAAGCACGCCAAGCCCCTTGAAGCAGACAAGCTGCATCAATGCCTCTCCCACGGTCGCGCCTCCGCAAGCCGAGCAAGCCCCGGACGAGCAAGCCAAGGCGTTCGAAGCGCTCGAACACTCTCGCCGACATGCCGCGGCCGAATTGCTTCGGCTCAATACGGACTACCCCTATTTCACCAAGCAGTGGCACCCGGAGTACCTCATATCCGACGCATTCTTCGATCTCGCCCTCGCGTGCGTGTGCTGTGGCGTGGCAGACGGTTCGCCTTGCACATTCTTCGGCAGCTACCACCAAGTGGTTGCTCATCAAGAAGATTGTCACCCAGAATATGACGGGCTGCGTGAAACGGTCAAGAAGAAAGGAATGACCGTCGAAGGACGACATGGCGTAACGATGGATCGGTTTCTAGATGGGAAGGACGGCATGGCGTAACGACGGATCGGTTGCTCAGGCAAGGCATAGAAACGATTCTCGCCATCTAGAAACCGATCCGTCGTTACGACATGCCGTCCTTTGACGTTCATTCCTTTCTTCTTCGTCGTTTCGCGAAGCCCGTCATAGTCTGAATGACAGACTTGTTGATGCGTGACCACTTGATGGTAGCTCCCGACGAACTGACAAGGCGAATCGTCTGACACGCTACAGCATACGCACGCGAGGGCAGATCGAAGAAGGCGTCGGATATATGGTATTGCGGACGCCACTGCTTGGTGAAATAGGGGTAGTTCGTATTGAGCCGAATCGATTCGGCCACGGTATGTCGGCGAGAATAGAAGAGGTGTGGGCGTTGGAAGGAGTTGGAAGGACCGTGTGCGAGGTCAGGATCCGCCTTGTTCCGTAGTCGCCGAGCCTATGCATGAGAGATTCTAGATCAAGACCAGCGCAGGGGCTCATGAAGTGAAGCGGATCAAGAGGAGTCAGAGAGTGTGTATCAGGAAAGAGAGAGGTCTCGTCAGTCCGTCAGAAGACAAAGAAAAAACGCTCGCGCCCCGAAATCCCGAGAGTTCCGCGGCGGTCATCGCGATTGTCAGGGTTCCGCTCTCACCGACTTGTGGTTCGCGTATCTCGTCAAGTCCACAAACCGATCGAAACTTGACAAACACGTAGTCGACCCTGTCCAAGCATCCGACAGCGCTCGTCTGACGCTGGTTCGCGCATTGCGTGACGCGGCCTGTCGAACGATCACGTCCGAAACCCAGACCTGCTCCTCACGGCTCACCGTTTCGCCGCATGTCGCACTATTCTGGACGTTCGTACTACCGAGATCCTGCGCCGGTTCGATCTCCTGCCCCCCCACCGCACCCGCCGTGGCCCGCCAGTAGGCGTCCGATAAGATACTCGTCGGATGACCTGTTCGAGTCATGCAGGAACCCAAACGCCGTATGTCTATCCACCAAGAATGCCGAAGAAGCGATGGTTGCGGTCGAGGCGCAACGAACACGTTTCCTTCAAAATGGCTGGACGGACGAAAAGGTTTGGCGACCCCTCACACAGTGGGCTGACTGGGAGATCCGCACGAGAACTGTCGCCAGTCGCACCAATGGCGCTCTTGACATTTACGGAGCGGTAGTCAAAAAGGTGATAATACGAACTTGGGACGACTGCGAGACGTACGAATTACCGGCGACACGTCGTGTCCGGGCACCAGAAGCCACCACAGAGGACGCTCGCAACTTTGTGGCTTTCGCGCTCGGAAGGGAGCGAGACAGATTGGCAAAAGTGATCACCAAAATGTCTGTTCATGTACCGTGCCAACGTCCGTGCTCGCCATTGACTCTGTCATTTACTTGTCGACTGACAGACAAGCTTCCAACCCCACCATCCCCACCAGCCCCGTCGGTGCAGTCGCAACTGCTGGCCCCAAGCCCGCCAGGGCCGTAAACTGTCTGAAGCGTTCTGCAAGATCACCAGAACGAGGATCGCAGTCGGAGGCAGACGCACCGTATACAAAGCACGTCAAGCCTTCGACAGAAGACAAGCTGCAACCCATTGCAGCTCCTCCCGCAATCCCGCTTCCGCAACTCGAGCTTGTCCCGGACGAGCGAGCCAATGCGACCGAAGCAGCACGCAATGCCATCAAGGCGGCCGTAGATCTGCTAGATACCGAAGAGCTCAAGGCGGTCATAGATCTGCTTGGCACGATGCGTGAATGACGAAAGCTGATTCTGAGAAGCAAAGAAGAAAAGTTGCTTGAGGGATATCGAGTTCTAGGGCATTTTTGTCGTTCTGTAACGAAGTTCATCAGCTTGAGCACCTCTACGAGAACGTCACACGAAGAGCACAGATCTGCCCCTTCGCTGTAACGTTCTGATACGCCCCATAGTGGGCAGAGCGGTGCGAGCGGCCAGAGCGGACGAAGCCTCTGACGCACAACCGAGTTCACGACTCTTCTCGCGATGGTAAAGACAGGACTCCGAGGGCGTCAGCATCCGCAAGATATCCGTACGTAGCGACAACAACAAGTGCAAGTCCTAGGACATGAAATTCCAGCAAAAGACAGAGGCCGGTATCGCGGCCGGCTATCGCTCGCGCGCCGGCACAAGAGGCGCGACCTAGCTAGTCAGAACCGGATCCAGCTCCTGTTGGACCTCCGAGTCCACACCTCGCTATTCCTCCTCTTGCCCGCGACCGAGAGTTGCCTTCCAGACGCCCTGTGTACGCAGGTGTTTGCGCTCGGAATGAGCAGTTTCCCGACGACGGTCGGGGTGATCGAAGGATTGTCGAAGTCGGTGTAGAATCATGCACGGATCGAGAGGAACGCTTGAATCGCCGTCATGATTGGCTCATTCAAAGTCGAAAGAAGCCTGATCAAAGCCCCTCTTTCCTCTCCTCGTCATCCGGTGACCGCCCTCAATTATCCTGGCGCTTGCTCTCCACCGCTCTACAAGACTCTGCCCTAGAACAATGTCGACCGCAGCGCACCGTTTGATCGGTGAGCTCCCTGCGTCTCCTCTTCTCGCCTCGCCTATTCAGAAAGCTTCGGAGACTCACTCTATCTATTCTTTTTGATTGCAGACATTGGCTCGAATCTGGGCGATCCAGTGTTCCGTGGCCACTACCATGGCAAACAATCACAGTCAGTTCTGCCCTCGGAACTAGACCGTTCTGCCATCTTTCACCCTGACACAAAAGCCCTGGCACTGTATCGATGGGAACCTTTCCTTTCCCCTCCGTTACAGTCCAGACGATTTCGAAGCGATCCTGAACCGCGCGAGAACTGCAGGAGTGCAAGTACAACTTTTGACAGGAGATTCGATTCCAGGTTCGACCGACGTATTGAACCTCGCATCCAAGTACGAAGGATTGTTCGCTACGGTCGGATGTCACCCATGTCGTGCGACCGAGATGGAAAAGTTTCCAGGAGGGATTGAAGCCTACGTTGAGCAACTCGACGAGATCATTCGGACACATTCGGGACCGAATGGCAAAGTTCTCGCTGGTATGGCTACTTCTTCTGCGGCACAAAAGTCATCATCGTCGTTGGCTGAAACATCAACTCCCCTGTCGCTAGTTGGAGAATGTGGACTCGATTATGATCGATTGTTCCTCGCCCCAAAAGAATCTCAACTCCGGTAAAAAGAAGAAATCCCCCGCTGTTATATGTTACAAGCTGATCCCATATTTCCATCGTAAAACAAAGAACGTTCCCACCTCAACTTGCACTCGCTACGAAACACGACCTTCCACTGTTCCTCCACTCTCGCAACTGTCACGAAGATTTCATCTCGATCCTCCAGAATCATCCAACCCAATTACGAGGAGTGGTACATTCGTTCACTGGAACGTTGGAAGAAGCGAACGAATTGATCTCGTTAGGATTGTACATTGGGATCAACGGATGTTCACTCAAGACCGAAGACAACCTCCAAGTCGTCCAACACCTTCCCCTCGAACGGATCATGGTTGAAAGTGATTGTCCATGGTGTGAGATCAGACCTTCTCACGCCAGTTCGAAATTTTTGCAAGATTTGCCTTCGGAGTTGAAAGACAAGTGGTGTATCCCACAAGTCAAGAAGGAAAAATTCGTTGAAGGGAAAGGAGTGAAAGGGAGGAACGAACCGGCGGGAACAGGATTGGTGGCGTGGGTCATCAGTCGATTGAAAGGAGTCACGATTGAACAGGTCGCTCAAGTCACGACTCGGAACGCCATTGCGTTGTTTGGTCCGAAACTAGAA
This sequence comes from Sporobolomyces koalae, assembly GCF_050403365.1. Classification (NCBI taxonomy): domain Eukaryota; kingdom Fungi; phylum Basidiomycota; class Microbotryomycetes; order Sporidiobolales; family Sporidiobolaceae; genus Sporobolomyces; species Sporobolomyces koalae. The sequence continues at coordinate 15,381 of NW_027481694.1, forward strand.
TCCCCTGAACCTAGACCCGAATGATTACAACGGCATCGGATAACTGATTCCTGATCCCTTTCTGCAACGCTGGAGACGCGACAGATGTAGATATAGAGAGAGAGGCAGCGAGTGTAGCGACAAATTCACAAGACGATGTTTTTAGAATTTCCCGGTACACAAGTTTTCAATCAACGTCTCTACTGATTGATTGTTGACTGTCCAAAGACGGTGGCATACTTTTCCGTTTCTTGACCTGTGTCGTCGAGGTTCCTGTACCCGTCGCCGTTGTCGAAAATGTCGTCTTGTCTCGACGATTCGAATCGATCCCAGACCTACTCTCACTCTTCCTCCTCGATTTGTCCTTGATACTTTGACCCTCAACTCCACCACTCGGATTCATCGATGTCGAGTCCTTCTTTCTCCCTCTCTCTTCCTTGTCGAGATCAGATCCAAATCGTTCAGTCTTCTCGACCAATCCAGCTCGGCGCACCCACGCACGCCTGCGAGTGTACTTGCTCAACCCTCCTTTCGGTCCCATCTTGTCGAAATGGTTGTCCCCGTACTGCCACCCTTCCGCATCGACTTGCCAATGTTCAAACAATTTCGAATGTGCATCCGAAACCAACATAGTTGGTCGAGCGAATGCCGTTGGAGTGACCGGATTCGTCGTAGTCGAGACGGGGAGGAGGTTCGCAGGAGGGGAAGGGAGTGAAGAAAAGATGGATGTGGCGGTACTCGGAGAAGGTGGAGAGCCGGATAACGTCGATGAAGACGAATCACCTCCGCTCAAAACGGGCGACGATACGGATGGCACGGGAGCAGGGAGCAAGACGGAAGGGATCGATTCCCTCAACACTTTCCATTCCGGGTCGACCCATCTCCACGAAGTCGTCTTCCTCAATCGAGACCCTGGATCCGTACTCGTTGGAGATGGGATGTAGGTGATTTGAGGTGGTGGAAGGTTGAACGATGCAGGAGGGTTCGAAGGGTGTGAAGCTGGGTCCGTCCTATGTGGTTCGTCAAAGTTTCGCTGTTAGTAACGAGACGGACAACGGGGACACGGGATAGGTCACAAAAAAGCCTTACCAACTGGCACGCTCTCCAGGTAGCAACGCATGAGTCCAGTCGAGTCCGACCCACCATCTCTGGTTTTCAAACACGGTGAACTGCACTTCGACATCCTCTTCGTCCTGGTTTTCAACTACGTCGCTTGTCTCGATAGGTTCGACCTGGCTGTTGCGAGAGGTAGTCGAGATTGACGCAGACCTCTTGACCACTTTCTCTTCAACGACGGCTTGACGATTCGTGTTCGCTTGGTTCGCGTAGTCCTTCTTGCCCAGCAATCCGGCAATCCCGACTCCACTCTTGGTTCGATTCCATTCGCGGTTGAACCCGGTGCCACCGTTCAACAAGATCGAGCTCGAGATCCTGACGAACCACCGAATCGTCGCGCTCGTCCACAAGAGCGTTCGAAGCGTCTTGAAGAACGGTGCATTCCACAAGATTGCCGTCGAACCGAGGACGAGGAAGATGTATCTCAAGGGGACGAGGTAGGTCAGGATCAGATAGAACGGGTACGAAGTGAGCGCGAGGCGAGCGGTCGAGTACGCGGGTGCGGGGACCGAAGGTCGCGTCGGCGTGAACGAGAACAGGAGAGAGAGCGGGTGCACGACGTGAGCTCGAAACGCCTGCAAGTGAGACAACAGGAAGTGGGACGAAGTGAGCAGGTTCGAGTACGCGGCTGGGGTCAGGGTCGGAGGGCGAGAATGTCGGTACGAGGACGTTGTCGCTGAGGACGAAGACATCGCTGCGCTCGAAGGCAGCGCCTTGTGCGAAGCCTGTTTCGGTGCGGTGGAGAAGTACCTCGAACCGATGTAGACGAGGACTGCGAGGTTGAAGCCGTACTGGGCGATCCAGCGTCCAAACAGGCACACAGCCCACCACGCGAGGAGGACGAGCAACGAGGCGAAAAAGTTGGGATGTTGCCATGTCACGAGTTGACAGAACGTCGTTGCGAGGGATACGAACGGGGCGGCGAGCGCGAACAGCTTGAGGAGCGTCGGCGGGGTCGCGAGCAGAAGGTCGGTAGGTGAAGGTTCCTCGGATGCAGGAGGGGTCGTCGACGAGATGAGCGGACTTGCTGCAGTGGACGATGTCGCAGGCAGTAGTCCCGAGGCAGTCGGGGACCGAGATGAAGACGTTCCGCTTGTTGCGGACGCCGTGAGGTTGGGCTTCATCGTGGCGATGACCCGGAGGGAAGGGTCGGTCCAGAGAGTATCTATCCTGTTGCCCGGAGAGGTGCGTGTGAGATGAGCTGGTCCCAAGGACGAGTGGAAGCAAAGAGACGAAAGTCGCGACTCGCGTGAGAGTCGCTCCGGAACGACGTCACCGACCACGGTTCCGGTCAGTGAGCGGTCCGAGTGGAGTTTGCGAGTTACGATGTTGCTGCTGCAAGGAGTGCGCAAGACGAGCGCGTCCGTCGCTGTCGTAGGCGACAGGGAACAGCCGATCGAAACGTCGGCGCGTGTGGGGGAGTCGTCTTGATGGGGTCGCGCGTGCGGATCGGTACAATGCGTAGACCTGTGCTTCAAGTCACGCAGGATATGACACAAGTTGGGCTGCAGCTCACGACCGGCAGATTTTCCGGGAACGACGACGAATTCTAATTGCGAGCCGTCGGCGACTTTTGTTTCGAGACTCGTTTGCCATAACACGACTCTTTTGCAATGCATGGAACGACTGAGAACGACAATTCTAGACAGTAACGATTGTATCAGAAAGAAAGAAAAGGAAAAACATAGGTAATCTCCGATTGAGAGTGTCCGTGTCGAGAGCATGCGCATCTGTTTTTGACCCGCGATTTCATCCCGCCATTTCCAACAAGCGTTCCACGCTCCTCCCTACATCTCCTTGTTCTGCCCACAAGACCATCTCGACCACTTCCCGTTCAATCCCTCCTCCTTCGGAACCTTGTACCGTGTCTGGTTCCGTTTCCCCGGACGTCGAGGGTGCCGCAAACAATTCCATCAACGTGCTCATCTTGGCTTCGTGGGCCTCTCGGGATTGTCGTTCAATCTCTTGACTGATCGCCGAATCCGATACGGAATGATCTGCGTACAACCCTGGATCGACTCGAGGTCCTTGTACTTGTCTCGGCGAGATTGGAACGGTTGATCGTCTCGATGGATTCATCCCATTAGCGAGGATGGGTGGAGGGGAAGAAGAAGCGTTCTGATGGGATGATGTAGGAGGGGTTTGACCGGTCAATTCGTTCGCGGTCAATTCGAGGGATTCGAAGATTTTTGCGAGCGCTCCAATCGGTTTCGACATGGCGCGTTCGACTGTGTCAGTGCTTCTCAACAAAAAATTCTTTCGAGCATCATCCGGTTCTTCTGCACCGACGACCCCGGTCGATTGGGAAGACGACGAAGGTGGAGATAGTAAAGATGCAGAGAGGGTTTCTTCATCTGTTCGAGTCCCTCGTGGGGTCGAAGGGGAAGTCGGTCGAGAAGCAGTACGAGGAGGTGGTGGAGGGGGTGGTTCTTCCGCTGCAAGTTGTTTCACTGCGTGTGCGACATTGTGTTCAAACTCTTGTTGGGTAATGTTGGACAATGCCGAAGCGTCGAGGGTTTCGATGAAAGAAATCGCCGCGTTCTGGGGGGGTATTTCCAAACTTTGTGTCAAGCAAAAGTCCCCTTACCGTAACGATTGTTTCGGAGGACTTACGAGACTCGACAAGTAATAGCCACCTTCTCCCGCCAACTTTTGGGGATTTCGAAACCTCTGGATGTACCTGGAGCGGAAGTCAACTGTGATTCAGCCTGGGACAAGTGCGAGCAAGCTTGGAGGACTATTATTTACTGCAAATTGGATACGAGGTGTTCCGGGTTCGCCTGCAGGACGACGTAGATCAAGAATGGGATGAACGTATCGGCACCTTGGTCCTTGACTTGGTTCCCGATATGTCTGATCAAGCCTGTGTTACGAAAGAGGCTTGAACAATCAATGCTTGTCGGAGACGAGGAGACGCAACGAAAGAGGAGAACTGACCGAAAATGACTTTGCAACAGTTCAACACGCAAATGAGTTTGTCTCTCGGTGCTTTGTACTGATTCATCTTGTTAAGTTCGCTCGCAGCAAAGTTGATGAAACCCCTTTGTTTGTCCCGTTCGCCCTCTTCGTCAACAACTGCGCTCGTCTCTTGCTCTGTACCTGTCAAACTCGTTTCGGATCCTGGTCGCTGTGATACTTGCTCGTCGTCGACCTCTCGAGATCGAACTTGTTCTTCTTCTTCTCCAGATTCGGTCTCGAGGTTCAAGATGGGCAAGTCGAGGTGTTTCGGTTCGATCCAACGGAACAACCGAATCCGTTGTCCAACGACTTGATCGCGTTCGAGGTCTCCACTCGCGCTGATCGCTCCGGCTCCCACTCCCGATTGATGACCATGCGTAGAGTCTGTCGAGTCCGAGTTGAAAGCAGGGGTAAAAGTCCTGACCGCGGAAAATAAAGAAAAAGGAACCAACATGAGCCCGTTTTGTGAAACAAGAGAGAGACAAGGTAAGGGATTCCACGAACAGGTGCCACAAACGATTCATGACGAGTTTCTCCATCGCCTCCATGGTCAAATCAAACTCGATCTCGGCCCTCTCGGGGCCTTCGAGTTCGGCTCGATCTCGTTCGAAAGTCGATTTCTCTTGTGACCTTGAATCGTCATCTTCGTCTTCTTCCGAAGAAGCAGACAATTGCGCTCGTTCGACTTCTTCACGATAGATCGTTTTCCACGGATCCGTCTGTCGCATCTTGGTCGCGATGAAGTCCAAGAAATCGTTGATAATCTTGGTTTGGTCCTGAATCGAAGCAGGAGGTTTCCGTTGAAACTCTTTCAAGAACGATCTCAGGTACTTCGCGATCGGGTCGGCCGAACGGGATCGCATCTGTTCGAGGAATTTGGGGAAATCGAACGATGCGACGGGTCGAGGTCGACGTTTGCGCTTCCTGTTGTGCTTTTCGGTCGGTCGGGTTGTTGCTGGTGAGGATTTCTCGTTCGTGCTGTCTCGAGACGCATGCTCGGTCTCTTTGCCTTTGCCTGCCACAGCTTGGACGAGGGTTTCGGGAGGAGGAGGAGGAGTCGCGGAACGGAACACGGATGCGAGAGAAGCGAAAGGTTTGTGCAGTGGCGAGGGTTGAGCAGGTGGAGAGTTCGAGGTCGGTCGAGTTGCGCGCTGAAGCGGGGATTCAGGCCTCGACGAGGCGGGTGAAGCGGATTGCGAGCCGAGGGTTCTGAACATGTTGGAGAAGCCGAATGAGGTCGAAGCCGGTGGTTGCTGTTGTCGTTCATGCTGCTTTGACAATTCATGTTCCTCGAGGGCACGACGGTGGGGATCGCTAGGTTCGTCGTCCTCGTCGTCGGACGAATCGATTAGGACAAGTTTCGAAGTGTGCCGTACGCCTGATCCCAGCAGGGTCGTACTTGGAGGTGCTGGCGGTGGTGCAGTTGTTGCGAACGGATCAAACTCGTCGATCGCGGTCGAGGCGGGCGCCGGAGGAGGGGTCGAGATGTACGCAGGATGGTAGCCGGATCCCGACGTCGATGTCGACGTGCTCGGACTCGTCGATGCCGGCAGCGAGGCCCAGATGTCTTGACTGGCAGGAGTGTCTGCTCCTTCAATCGAATGCCATGAGCTACGAGCGGGTGCGGGGTTCGAGGTCGTGGCGGCAGACGACGACGACGCCGAGTCGGCGTTGCGCTGTACCGGGTCGTCCTCTGACAGGCTAGTCGACTGCATGGAGCATGCACGGCCGTCAAACAGGCCAGTCGAGGTGTGCAGAAAACGCCAAGTCAAGTCGCGTCCGCAGCACTTGAAGCCGAAGCGCGATCTCCTGACTTGTTCTCCCTCACTCTCAAGCTAGGTCGCGATGACGGTCGGGCCTCCGCTGCCACCTCGAACTGGCGCTGCGCTCGATCCAGATCCTATCCCCGATGAACCTCCCGTCAGTGTGTAGCAGCCTCTCGGACGATGAGATCATTCTCGCTCACAGCGCCTTCGTGTCCTTCAGCCTGCCTACGAGCCCGTTCCTTCGATCGCCAGCAACGAACTCACACTGGAGTACGGTCCGTCGCGACCGTTCGTCTCGGCTCCCGCCCCCGCTCCACCGCGCGTCGAACGGCCTCCGCAACGAACTCCCTCGACCAGGTCTCACCGGTACCAGCCTCCAAACTCTCGCCCTGTCGAAGACCAGCCGTACCGCCCCCGCGCGGAACCCTTGCCTCCTCCGACGTTTCCCTTTTGGAACGGTTCGAATCTCACCCCTGCTCAGACTGGGTTCCTCCAGCACGGTCCTTCAACCGTCCCATCTCAAGACTCGACACACGTCCCCGTCATCTCGTACGCTCCGAGCACGACTCCCACTCCGGGTCAGCCCTTACTGTACCACGGCCAACTCCTCGTGTACCCCCTCCGTCGGGACCCGTGCCCAAAGTGTTCCAACACGGGGTACAAACCGTTCGTGTCGTACTCGGCAGCAGGCTACACGGGAGACGATCCAAACCATCCTTGTCGCAAAGTACGTACATTCCCTCTGCGTGTGAGCCAAAGTTCTGACCCATCTCTCTCTCTCTCATTTCCAGTGCTGGGCAAATTTCGGACAACCCTACTCGCAAGCGTTGAAACACAGTCACAACCCGATCGCGCCCGAGAATTACCAGAGACCGTTACGACTGTGGTCTACTCCATCGGGCGGGACGTTCCATGCCCCCCAAGTCGTACCCGCGCCTTCACGCCTGTTCAATGCGTCTCAACCCCCACTCGTGGTTCGACCTGGAGATCCTCGAATAGGTAAGCCTCTTCTTTTCTTGCCACATTACCTTGAACGAAAACAGCTTGACTGATTCGTTTGTGATTTCAAGGAGGAATGTTGTGCAGAACGTGTGGAGGCGATGGGCTCGTGATGGGTCCATTCATCTTTGATGAAGTCACTTGCTCGACTTGTCGAGGTACCGGTCGCGTCTTCTGAACCCATGTAGACAGAAATCTTTGAAATTGTTGTTGTTGTCGAATATCTCCTTCTCTCCTCTTGTATATACGCCCGTGCTCGTTATATCCTATCGATCACGACTAGCCAAGGAAATCCGGCTCGGAAATTCAATGAGAAAACACTGTTGGAAGAAAAACAGAATGATTTCACTTGACATGTTCAGAGAGAAATCTCATCAGTAACCTCGTTCAGTCGCAACTTTCGCGCAAATGTCGCGTCCCACCATGACCCGACTGTGTGTCACCCGAGGCAGTACTCCCTGGCGGATATCGAACCACAAACGAAGTTTCTCGTCCAGTCACTCGATCCTCACTTCCTCGTCTTCATCCACCTCGGCTCCACCTCTCGACCCTCTTGCAACCCCATCAAACCCATCCTCAACGACACCTCTAGATCCAGTCTCATCGTCACTCCCTGGAAGACCTGATCGACAACTTGGCAAAGTTTCAAGACCGTTGAGACCTCCGACCCAAGTCCCTTCCGGACCTCCACAGAGAAAGTACCCGAAACCGTTGCCGTTGTCGTTGCCTCAAACCGAACTGTTGAAACAGTTGAGCAAGACTCCTGCGATTCGCAGTAGACCGAGTTTGATCTCGGATGAGAGTTGTCGTGAACTCGTGAGAGCTTGGGGAGTCGATCGAATGGGTGGGAGTGGACCGGATGAGGGAGTGACAGTGATTGATACCTATGCAGGTTCGTCCTACCCACCTGTTCTCTTTTCTTCATTTATCTTTTCTCATATCTCTTTTTCGTTTTCAGGTCCGGGAGGGTTGACGAAAGCGTTTCTCGAATTACCAAATGTGAAACGAGTCATCACGATCGAAGACGCGTTCAGGTACAACCCCCACTTGCACGCGTTGAAGGAGGAACAAGAACAAAAGAATCCAGGTCGGTTGCAATTGATCGAACGCGACAGTTTCACTTGGGAAGCCTACTCGGAAGCAGCGAAATTCCTAGACCAAACTCCAAACATGCCTTGGGATTTGCGTCAGTCCTTGGGTTTTTCACTCGAAATTTTCACTTGGGGGCTCGAAAATGCTGATTTTTGGAATTCTTTCCTCTGTGTGGAAAAAAAAAGCACACAATCAGTTGTTCTTGGCAGGACAAATACCAAACAATCGTCATGGTGAACAGTTGTTTGTTCAACTGGTGACCCAGATTGCGAGCAGGATGTGGTTGTTCACTCGAGGTCGATTCTCAATGGGATTCGTCGGTTCGGAAAACTACTGGAAGGTGAATACACATGTCACTCTCTCCTTTGCTCCTCACTTGTGCGGGACTAGATGGCAACGAGAAACTCATTTGAGCTGATGGTCGATTTTTTTTTTTCCATCCTTTCAGAAAATCTTTGCCAAACCTGGAGAACCGGCACATCACAAACTCTCAGTCCTGTTGCCTTCGATCGCGCACTTGCAATACGTTCACATCATGTCGGATTTCAGACCGGTCGAAGCACATTTCCACAAACCTCGTGGAGATCCTGCTCATGTCAAAGCGATCAAAGTCACCCCAAGGATCGAACCGTTGGTCAAGAATTACGATTCGTTGGATTTCATTGCGAAACACATGTTTGTGGGCAAAGCCATGCCCTGGCCTAAAGCCGTAGCGCAAGTCTATTCCTTTTTTTCAAGTTTTCCTTCTTCAAGATCTTGAACTGACACGGATCTTGGGGGTGTTTGCGAAACAAAAATCTATTCAGAGCAATCACTCCGGGTTCAGCAAACTTGATCCCGATTTTGGCGAAAGAACATGGCATGAAGAATCCCGACAAACCCGTCAACCAATTGACTCTCGAAGAATGGATCAAGATTGCCAACGTCTTTGATGATTGGCCTTTCAAACCTGATGTGAGCTACAGTCAAAAACCTCTACTTTCGCAAACCCCTCCTTGTCGTCTCTTCCCCTTGTCCCGTATAAGCTTTTGACTGATGCAGCTTTCTGTTTACAATTCCGTTGCTCAGACTCTATTGGATACTTGGACAGAAGGAGACGCGGATTGAACCTCGTAGTCTTCATTCTTCTCTCTCTCTTAACAACTCTCCGATCGCAAGAGAGAAAAGCTCTTTCTCTCTCCCTTTTTTTTTGCCCCCACTTTGCATTTGTTGCACTCATCCACCTTGTTGGCCGCATTCAAAACTCGAGAGGGGAACCTCTGTACGCTTTTTCCCTAGCTCGATGAATCTGGGACTCTCAATGCTTGATGAAATAGAAATAAAGGGCGGTACAAGAGCTCTTCGATTTCTTCATCAAGGAGTATTGTCCTCGGATACACAAACAGAGCTCAATCTCGACAAAAACCTCGGCGAGTGTTGAGACAGGTTTCGGAGGGACTGGGTAAAAATCGTTTGTTTTCACACCCACAAGAACGATTTCGATTGTTCCACTTGATCGGTAAAATTTCCTTTAAAGAAAACGATCCCACCGACGATGGCAAGCGTAACTGGAGGTTGTATGTATTGAAGAATCAGTCACATTACTAAAGCTATGTAGCAGAAAGTAGGAAAGAGAAAAAACCGCTTACGACCGGTCAAGGAGAATGCCGTCCAAATCGCTCCCCACATTTGAGCAGGGAACCAAGGATATTGTTCCTGGAATGCACAGACATCTACGGTCATACAAACGCTTCAGTGAAGGGTCTTGAGAAGGTAAAGAAGGGGAGTCAGAAAAGGATGGGTTTTTGATACCGGAAGCATTGATTTTGTGCAAGACGAGATCGTCGATCTGATCAAAGACCGAATACTATATACCATCAATCGAGGGAGCGCCGAGAATCTCAGTCCGTGGAGAGTCGACGCGAATATGGGAAAAAGGCCCAACCATGACTGTAGCAATCGTAAGGGAGATCAGACTTGACAGCCACAAGGATGCTGACCATGTCCATAAAAGTACTCACCATTCATGACTCCAATCTGAATCAACAAGAATGGCAAGAATGCCGAATGAGACACAAAAACTATAGACATTGTTTCGTTTGTTAATAATCAGATCGTTAAAACTCTCGATCTCATAGAAGAAGGGAAATTTGTGCTTACAGGCAATCACGAGCAAACCCGACATGAAGTTGATGTTGATCAAGGTGAACCTGGATTTCCTAGCCCACCACGAAACGAGACACAGGAGGAGGAACGCAGGGATTGCCGCAATTTTCGAAGCTTTCAAATCGAACGAAGCAAAGATCAGAGCAGCACCGATCGTAGTCGAACCAATGTCTGTTTATTTAGGAAAGTGAATCAACAAGGAAAGGTTCAGTACTCGATAGCATCACTGAGCGGGGTTTAGAATGTAGTTCGGGAATCTAACGAACATCCGGCAGGGAGGGATAGGAATGGCCAGCCTCCTTCCGTAGTGGTAGCACCTCCTTGATTCGGATCGAGAATCACTGTTGTCCAAAAATTTGGGTCATGAGGACGATTTCAGCGGTAAGATTGGTAAAGAAGCTCACCGGATCTGACCCTACCTCCTGTGAGCGTTCCAACCAGTGCATGACACATTTCGTGATATGCGACTGCACATAGCTCTGCGCAAGTAAGGAAACAAATAAGTTCAAGGGGAGCTGAGATGGTTCATTGGGGTACAAGGAAATGGGGAAACAGAGTACGAACTGAGAGGGAAGAGCAAGCTTCTCGCGATCCACAGGTTCCACCCGAGCAAGTACACCATGACGGTCGCTTCGATGTAGTACACTTTGATCCATTGCGCATGAGACAGTTCAAAGTGATCGAGTTGGTCCGATGCCGAGATCGTTGACGGGCCTGCGGTCGAGTTGCGTTTCGCGAGCTGCGTCGCGATCGATTCGATCATGAGAGGATACAAATCTTGAGGTGGGATCAGCATAGGAGTTGTTGGGTGTAAGTCGCACCTCTGCAAGCGAACGAAGGAAAGGAAGTGAGGAACGCCGTGAAGGGGGAGTGAGCACTCTGCACGAGGCATGAGCGCGTCGGAAAAGCCGGTGTGATCAGAGCACAACCCGTCAAATGTCAAAGATGAATTGTATTAATTGCGTCCGTAGTTAAAAAGGTCCAGAAACAGTAGTACAGAGAGTGCGAAGTGCGTGGCAAGCGGCTGTGGAGCAGAGCAAGTCGGAATTTTTCTACTGTTCCGTAGGGGCGGGCAAACCAGCTGCTGCAAACAAGTCGGCAAGTGGAGCGTGACCACGAGTGTTCTACAGGAGCGAGAGCGAATCAGTCTCGTATCTTGCGGGTACGCCCGGCAAGAGGCGCTCAGAGAGACGGGAAACGTCTTGGTAAGCGAAAACATACCTCCATGCGATGTGTGTACACGGGCTGTCCGTCTGCACCGGCGGACCGAAACTATCAGCAATCCAGCTGACGCACAGAGCGCAGAAAGGCAAAGAAAGGCAAACAGCGGGCTCACTGGCAAAGACAAATTCTCCTCCGAGTTGCTTCTGATCTCCAGCCTTCTTCCTATGGTACGAAGCACTCGTGTCAGGTGCACTGCTAGAATTGAGAAAGGTGGTAGTGGCAAAAGGACAACGCACGTGAAAATGGAACCAATCTTGAACGCCTTGACAATCGACGAGAAAATGTTGCCAATAATCCCGCTCGATTGGTACTCGGGTTGATGACTACCCATGTCGAGGGTCCTGAGAGTCATGCCGAGCGCGACGTAGGTCTCTTTCGTCGGATCCGAGTAGATCTCGAATGGAGTGCCAAGGTTCTCGCGATACGGCTTGATCAATTCCCAGTCTCCGCAACCGATGATACTGAGTTTGAGGTTGTGTTCTTGCAGAACGGCGGGAGTGATCTTGGACGTCAGGTACGAGATGAAATCTTGACACTGCACGAGCCCTCGCCCAGGTCAGTTCTCTTGCTCTTCCTCTGCGCAACTTTTTCGCAAGCTTACGAGTCCACAGTAGAAGTGTCGAATCTGTTTGATCGCGTAGAAAAAACACATGCGAAAGCAAGGGGTTACAGGGGAAAGGGGGACCGAGATGATGGCGACTATCAGTCAACGGTGCAAACCCCCCACCTCAAGCGCTTGACTGAAGGTGAACGTACGAAGATGACGATGCATTTGCCGCCCTTGTCTCCGCGCATGAGCGAGCCGAGTTGGACAGGTTCGCCCGTCTCGGTCAAGACCGTCAGTTGACTCGCGGCGTGCAGTTGGTCTGGCGTGGGGTGCAGCGTTGGTAGGAATCCATCTTTCTCAACTTGCGACATGGTAGTGAGGGACCGGGTTGAGGTTCGATGGAAAGAAACCAGATCGTTCGACTAGGCGAATTCAAGTTACCCCGCGTCACGTTAGGCCGCGTCTCGGACAGGGGCTACTGGCAGTGGCGGGGCCGCTTCTCTTCTCTTGATCTCTTCTCTCGCTGGCTTCGTATAACCTATTCACGTTTTATTGGAGGCGTCCGGCTCGAAGTGTATCTCGATTTCAGCCTCATATGATGACGGCTCCTTTCAGCGTTCGAGGTCGTAGCTCGGTCTCGCTCTCGCAGCTCCGCTTGACATTTGTCAATTATTGCCACCCCTGAACTTCTGACGCGCTGATACAAGCTCTTGAAATGAGGAAATAGACCCATGAGCCAAGTAAATTTTGTTTGGAGAACGTCCGACTGGGTTGTGGCAACAACAGGATGCAGGGTCCTTACTACACTTTATGCGGCCCTCTTTAGCGAAACACTCTTTCCGGAATCAGAACATTGCCATTCATGATCTCCCTCGCCGTCCTCGACATGACGACACTTTCAACCTTGCGACTTGTCGTGCCAAACCTGACGGTGCTCTCGGCAACTCCTGCAATGTGACCAGCTCTGACCGTGACAGTTCCGTCGTTGTCCAATCCGCGATCTGGACGCGGTTTGACCAAGTCGTGAATGACGGTACCAGGTGTACCGAGACCAATGTTGAGCGCGCCAAGAGTCGTTCCTGGGATCGTCGCGTGCCAATCGCCACTCGAGATCGCTCGAACCAAGAGATCCGCTTGATCGACTTTGATTGATTCGTTTGAGGAGGTCGTGTAGCCTGTAGAAGGTACGGTTGAGACGAGGGTGATTTTGGGTGAAGCGAGCGAGAGTGGGAGTGTATATTGGTGAGCAGCTTGGATCCGGATCGATGAGAGTGTTTCCGACAGGAGAGGAATCGCGAGCAAGTCGGCCGAAGACAATGCTAGAAGGTCTCGAGGGAGCGAGAGCTGTGGGAGCGAGACGAGCGAAGAAACCGGGACGAATATGTTGGGCAGTCCCGAGGTCAAGATTGAAACCGTGACCTGTATCGCAGGCGTCAGCATCGTCGAGAACGAAGAAGGGACAGAAGCGAACTTGCCTCGCTGCCATCGTCCAACCGGACGACATCGCGGGTCCTGCCCGTCACGAGCCCTGCCTCTCCTTCCTCGAGAGGCATCTCGATTTCAATTCCAGATTCATCGCGACCTGGCACTCCGGCAATCTCGCATCCTTGCCCTGGACTTGGTTCATAAATTTGGAGCGAGACAGGATCGATGGGTACGCGCGCTCGCATGACGAGACCGTTCGAGGCTGACAGGATTGAAAGCGGAAACATGATGGGGTCATCGAGCGAAGCTGAACGAGGCAGAGAGCGAGCGCGTGTGAACAAGGTTGTGTAGGGAACAATTGACGCTGTTAGCGCCGAGAGCGCTGCGGCGGCGAGCATGTTGCCGCACGAGGCGGTCCAGTCGATCGCATCGTCGGTTCGGACCGGGACCTGACCGAAGCGATACACAAGATCCCAAGCTTGACCGTTGCGCTGGCCATCGTCGGCCCACTGGACTCCTGGGAGACGGCCGAAATTCGCCTGATCCTCGAGCCCTTCGCCCGGCTGTCCAACGATCGCGACTTTCGACAGAGAGCTGACACCTCCCCCGAGTCCATCGATCTGGCGACCTGCAGGATCTGGCGAACCGAGTGCAGCTTTGATGATGCGGTCTCGGACTGCGGGGTCGAATCGAGCGAGAGTTTCAGCTCGAAAGAGATAGCCCCGCGAGGTGCCGCCTCTCCAGAACGAGGCAGGCACTGCTATCGGTGGCATGTCGACTGGTATATGCGGGCAAAGTGTTGTGCGTGAGCAAGGTCATCTGAGACCTTGATCAAGCAAAAAGTTTCCGAGAGTGAGAGTGCGAGAGCCACAGACCGGTTTACTTCATCGACTACGGACCAACTGTTCTCCCACAACCAGACAGATCGAGACTATCAAAGGGCCATCCTCGATTCAGCTAGTTTCGCAGCCAGAGAAGACTCAAGATGGCAGTCTCTGCCGACCGCCAGTTCAAGACGCCGGCCGCGAGTGGCTTCAAGTTCTCGAACTTGTGTGGAACCGTGTACAGCCAGGGCAACGTCCTCTACACCCCCGATGGCAACTCTGTCATCAGTCCCGTCGGGAATCGCGTTTCGGTGTTTGATCTCGTCAAGTGAGCTGCCCTTGCATCCGGATGAGCCTAGAGGTGGTTGGACAAGACTAAACATGATTGCTGTACTAGCAACAAATCTCGGACTTTGGCGTTCGAGAACCGCAAAAACATTTCGCGGATCGCCCTCTCGCCAGACTCGACTGTCCTCATTTCGGTCGATGAAGGTAAGCACCTTCACCATTCTTGTCAATTCCATAGCACTGTTCTCACAAACTCCGAACTGTAGATGGCCGCGCAATCTTGGTCAACTTTAAGCGATCGACCGTCTTGCACCATTTCAACTTCAAGAAACCTGTCCGTGACATCAAGTTCTCGCCCAATGGCAAGCAAGTCGCTATTCCACCGTCTTTTCCGTTGCGTCACGTACTTACGAGTGACCTGCAACTACAGGTTCATTGCCGTTACCCACGGCTCTCAGATCCAAGTCTGGCACACACCCTCTCACCTCGCACGCGAGTTTGCGCCTTTCAACCTGCACCGGACTTACACTGGTCACTACGACGACGTCCTCTCGATCACGTGGAGCGCGGACTCGAGGTGAACCTTTTTGTCGTCGTCATCCCTCCCTCACGTCAAGCTTACCTGAGTCTGTGTTTCCCTTGCAGGTTCTTCTTGACGACCTCGAAGGATATGACTGCCCGTCTCTACACCCTGTATCCTGTAGAGGGATACAGGCCCAAGACGTTTGCCGGTCACCGAGATCATGTCGTTGCGGCCTACTTTTCCAAAGATCACAAGACTGTACGTATACCGTTTTTCGAGGCTCTCGGGCTGCTCCAATCCCTGACTTTTGGGCTCGCATTCCCAGATCTACACTGTTTCGCGAGACGGTGCAGTCTTCACGTGGAGCAAAAAGATTGACGAAGATCAGGATTCGAATGACGAAGATTCAGACGAAGAAACGGCTGCACCTCTCGGACTCGAAGGTCCTCAAGCTTCGACCTCATCCGCCGTCGTCCTCGACAACTCGATCCCGATGACCCGCTGGGGAATTCGAGATCGCAACTACTTCCTTCAGACGGGATCAAAAGTCACGTCCTCGACGTTCCATGCGGGAAGCAACTTGCTCGTCGTCGGGTTCTCGAACGGAGTGTTTGGGTTGTGGGACATGCCTTCGTTCACGAGTGTCCACACGCTGTCGATCTCGCAGGAGAAGATCAGTTCGGTCGCGATCAACGACAGTGGAGAATGGTTGGCGTTTGGAGCTTCGAAACTTGGTCAACTGCTCGTATGGGAATGGCAGTCAGAGTCATACGTCCTCAAGCAACAGGGTCACTTCTTTGATATGAACACTCTTTCGTTCTCGGCCGACGGACAACAAGTCGCGACTGGAGGAGACGATGGCAAAGTCAAGATCTGGAACTCGACTTCTGGGTTCTGTTTCGTCACGTTCGAAGATCACTCGTCGGCCGTGTCAGCAGTCGAGTTTGCCAAACAAGGTCAGGTCGTCTTTTCGGCTTCATTGGACGGCACTGTGCGAGCGTTCGATTTAATTCGGTACCGCAACTTCCGAACGTTCACGACTCCGAATCCGGTTCAGTTCAACTCGCTCGCAGTCGACCCTTCAGGCGAAATCGTCTGTGCGGGAGGTACGGGAGATGGCTTCGAGATCTACATGTGGTCGACTCAGACGGGCAAGTTGATCGATGTCATGTCGGGACACGAAGGGCCAGTGTCTTCGTTGGCGTTCTCACCCCTCGGAGATCGCCTCGTCAGTGCAAGTTGGGACAAGAGTATTCGAGTGTGGGACGTGTACGGACGCAGTTCGGCGGTTGAACCGTTCCGGTTGAACGCCGATGCGCTCGCACTCGCATTCAGGCCGGACGGCAAGGAAGTCGCCGTATCGACTCTTGACGGACAAATCGCGTTGTGGGACCTCAAAGATGCGATCCAACGCACGTTGATCGAGGGAAGGAAGGATATCTCGGGCGGTAGGAAAGCCGACGATCGAGTCACGGCTCAGAACAATTCGAGCGGCAAGGCATTCAACTCGTTGAGTTACACGGCCGACGGCAGCTGTCTCCTCGCAGGTGGCAACAGCAAGCACGTGTGCCTGTACGATGCCAGGGATGGGGTCTTGCTCAAGCGATTCGAGATCAGTCAAAACATGTCGCTCGATGGCACTCAGGAGTTCCTCGACTCGAGGAACTTGACCGAGGCGGGACCGAGGGAGATGCTCGACGACCGAGGAGAAGCTTCAGACCTCGAAGACCGCATCGACAAGTCGCTACCAGGAGCGAGGAACGGCGACCTGTCGAAGCGAAAGTACCGACCCGAGGCACGGACAAAGTGTGTCAAATTCTCTCCGACCGGAAGGAGTTGGGCCGCTGCATCTACCGAAGGTCTACTCGTCTACTCGCTCGACGATTCACTCGCGTTTGACCCGTTCGAGCTCGACGTCGACATTACCCCTTCGACAATCCTCGAAACTCTGCATTCCGAACGACACTACCTCAAAGCGCTCGTCATGGCACTCCGACTGAATGAACGTCCTCTGATTCAAACTGTCTACGAAGCGATCCCACCTTCAGCCGTTCCTCTTCTGACCCGACAACTGCCTCAAACCTATCTCGAACCGGTCATGCGTTTCCTCGCGAAACAACTCGAATCTTCTCCACACATCGAGTTCCACTTGGTCTGGATCTCGTCGATGTTTTCGGCACATGGCAAATATTTACGTCAACGATCGATGGATCACGCGGCGACGTTCCGAGGGATTCAAAAAGGGTTGACGGATGTGCAAGAATCGATCGTGAAACTGTCGGACGACAATTCGTTCACACTCCAGTTCCTTCTCGATCAACAGCAACGCAAAATGTTGGATGCGCAAGCTGCGGACAAGGAGCACGAGCTCGCGAATGGTACTTCGGGGGGAGGACCGCAGATGATTGAGATCTAGACGAGGATACGATCTGTTGTTAGCTTACGGATAGATTACATTGTTCAATCAAGCTACGTTTCATAACTTTCGGTTTGAAGCGGGTTTCTCGCCAGCCCACAAATTGTTAGGGTGATTTCGATCCAAATCCGAATGCGAGGATTCACGTATGTGATTAGCAACCCTCGTTCCGAAATGTGGGAGGTCAAGCCGGTCAGGAGGTACGAAACGATTTGTCTGTCCGCGGAATTGCCGAACGATGCGAGACTGATCGGAAAAACGCTAATCACCTCTCAAGCAAGCTTGGGCATCTCATGCCTCGACAACTGGTGCAAGCATTCTCAAGAAGCGAGACGAAAAAAGAAACGAGCTCGCGAATCTCTGGGCGTGACAAACGAATCCCCACGATTGGTAGGTATTGCACGAAGAACTGACGATCTCCTTCTTGTCCTCTATGTCGGTTCCAGCCGAGTAAGGGGGTCCAGGTACATAACAGCGTTTTGTCTATTTGTCTATTTGAATCGATTCGAAGAATGAGCTTGAGCAAAGATCGCCATGTCAGTCTTGAGCACAACTTGGAGGTAAAGATTAGGGAGACTAACGATTCTTGAAAGAGTGTTCAGCAGCAGCTGGGTCGACGGCGGCGACTACTTGGCGCAGATCCAGCATCATTCTCGATATGGTGAATGCCGCCCTGCTTCCGAGGCGTGTACGTCATGCTGGGGAGCCCTTGCTTGTACGGGTCTTGCCTCGAAGTCCTTTGTTCGAAACGGTCTTGCTTGAGGACCGTGTCTGTGCGGACCTTTGGCGGAGGCTCGTTCACGTCACGCTGTCCTGCATCGAACACACTATCGCGCATAGTGCGCTCCTGAGCTGCTGGCGATGGAGACGGGTTTCGAGTAATGAGCTCAAGCTTCTCGCGCGACTAATAAACAGGCTTGATGCTCAAGGAAACAGCTCACGTTGATTCTGTTTGAACACCCTGACTTGGTTTTTCCGCCTGGTCTCCGTCTTGTCAGTCTGGTACCACTGGGATGGAGCGCGCTCCTGCGCTATTGGCGATACAGAAGGGTTTCGAGTAATGAGCTCGAGCTTCTTTCGTGCTTAAAGAAACAGGCTTGACATTCAGTAAACACACCTTTGTTGTGATTGGCGGCATTGACATGCCCCTGATGCGGAGATTTCGGCAGTGGAGTCTTGAACCACTGTGCAGGTTCTGGAGAAGTCGGATAGGGGATACGGATAGTGTCATCGGATTCCTCTCCTGCTGATCGAGGCGAGAATGAGCGATCGATCCTCGCGAACAGAACTGAGCGAGCTTACTAGGCGGTGATGCTTGCGATCCCGAGTTCGACCTGCTCAGAGGAGCTTGTTGGATAGCCTTGGCCATGAGTTCATTGTCGGAGAGATTACCAGAGTGCGGCATGGTCGGGTAATCGGAACCGTTCCAGGTGCAGAGTCGGGACAAAAATCGAGAGGTAGATAAGCAGAGAGAAAGAGGGACCCGGTTGTAGTGAATGGGCGGTCGTCCGCATACTGCACAGACCCGAGGAAAGGGGAAAAAACGCATTGAGCTCGCAAAGGCGGTTGCCGATTCGGCTTCCGATTCCGAGGTGATCTGTGCGAATGATCGAGAAAGAACAGGAGTTCGGCGTCGTATTGAAGGATGGTTCTGTACTATCTTGGTGACAATGTCCCTGGATGAAGCAGACTGATGGCCCCTGTTGTTGTGGGTGTATGAGCGATCTCTTTCAGTTAGCTGTAGAGCACGGAGTCGAGGAGATTTGAGATCCGCAGGGTGCCTGCGACATGTCTCGAGAGGAGCAAAGGAAGTCAACCTTGCCACTAGCAGGGCGCAACCGTCCGACACCGGTTTGATTTAGGTGAGGACAGCAACCAAACTTTGAGAGGAATCAGTCTCGCTCATCAAGGCTTTGACCCTCCTTGAGCAATTGCCGCTCTCTGATAAGAATTTGAACTGATCCCGACATGTGAGAGGGGGAAAGATGAATGTCTTGCCCATATGTCCTGTCGAGGAAACTAGTCTACAGCCCGCTCGAGAGATCCGTTTTCAATTTTACCGCACAATGTCGCCGGTCCTCCTCTCCATCGGGTTGTCTATGTCAAGGGCGATTTTAGTCACTATGCAAAGACGCGAACATGCGAAGGAGGAGGGGAGCTCACAATGCAAGAGTTTCTCGATCAAGTCGACGTGAGTGAGCACCATGCGTCGGCAGCAGTAGCGTTTCAGTCCGAGTCCGTCGAGCGCCTCACTGTACGCAATGACATGTCTTTACAGTCAGTGCCATGGAGACATGAGGGAGAAAGGAGAGGTGGTTTACCCTTCCGAGTGACCCGATTCGAGCAGTTGAAGGTACGCGGTCCATCGGTCTCCGACGACTTTGCCGCACGAGAAGCATCGCACCGGGATGATCATGTTGGGTGTTGACACGAGTCGAGCGAGGATGTCAAGGTTGCGTTGATCGGATGCAAAGGCAAAAAAAGGGAACGCCGAGAGTGCTGTGCAGGACGCGGGCGGGGCTAGTGACCTTGCTCAGTAGGCGGATCCTAGACGATCGAATGGGACTGGCAGGGGTCAGAAGGACGCGTGTTGGATGGAGAGCAAGTTACAGTCGACACTAGTTGCGAGACTTGGATTCGAATCCGCCTCCATCTCGCGACTTGGCACCCTGATCGCACTCGCGCCGTTCCGCTCAAAGTCGCATCGACCGACGCGAACCTTGGCACCTGCTCCATCTCAGCCGTTGCTGCTGTCGAATCCACGCTACTGTCGCTGACAACTCGGAGCCACGTCTCGCGAGATCGCAACCCGTTTCCAGCTCGTCACGTTCCATTCCTTCCCCGCCTGATCAGGCTTTGCGGTCACCATGCAGATGCTCACCAAGGTGAGAAACCCCGTCTCTCTACGCGAGGGGGTTACCTTCACCGGGAACCGAATCACGGGCGCGAGGACGTGTTGACCCGATCCCCCGGTCGAGCGTGACCTCTCGTCTCCCCCGAACGTGACTGACGCTTTTCTTTCGATGGGGCTCAGTTCGAATCCAAGTCGAACCGGGTCAAGGGCATCGCGTTCCACCCGCGCCTGACCCTGCTCGCCGCGTCTCTCCACTCGGGCTCGATCCAACTGTGGAACTTTCAGATGGGCGTCCTCGTCGACCGCTTTGAAGAACACGATGGCCCCGTGCGCGGTATCGACTTTCACCCGACTCAACCCTTGTTCTGCTCGGGAGGTGACGACTACAAGATCAAAGTCTGGAAGCGAGTCCCTTCCCCTCCTCTTTCTCACGACGGAGTAATCATCTGACCCAATCCTCTGCAGTTACAAGACGAGGAGATGTCTCTTCACCCTCACGGGACACCTCGACTACGTTCGCTCGGTCTACTTTCACCCGGAACAGCCCTGGATCATCTCGGCGAGTGACGACCAAACGATCAGGATCTGGAACTGGCAGAACCGGAGTTGCATCGCTATCCTGACCGGACACAACCACTACATCATGTATAGTCGTCTTCCTCGACATATCGACACGTGCGTTTTAGCTCACTGCTTTTTCGAGAGATAGGTGCGCCCAATTCCACCCTAAGGAAGACTATGTCGTCTCGGCCTCGATGGACCAGACTGTCCGAGTATGGGACATTTCAGGTGAGTCTTCGCCCTCGTGAATGATGGCAACCCGGCTCAAACGTGGTGCTTCATGCTCGCTTTTTCTTCGCAGGTTTGCGCAAAAAATCAACCAGTGCAGCACCGCTCTCGTTCGAGGAACAAGTGCAGCGTGCAAACGCTGGTCAAGCCGACCTGTTTGGCAACACGGACGCCGTCGTCAAGTACGTCCTCGAAGGTCACGACCGCGGCGTCAACTGGGCCACGTTCCACCCGACGCTCCCTTTGATCGTCTCGTGTGGAGACGATCGACAGATCAAGTTGTGGCGAATGTCGGAAACGAAAGCGTGGGAAGTCGACACGTGCCGAGGTCACTTCAACAACGTCTCGTCGGCCTTGTTCCACCCGAAACACGAATTGATCATCTCGAACTCGGAAGACAAGACGATTCGAGTATGGGACATGAGCAAACGAACTGCTGTACAGACTTTCAGGCGCGAGAATGATCGCTTCTGGGTCTTGACCGCTCACCCGACCCTCAACCTCTTTGCGGCCGGTAAGCAACTCCGGTCGTTGTACGATCTCTCGGCGATTGCCCTTGTCTGATTTGTCACGTATATGCAGGTCACGATTCGGGTTTGATCGTGTTCAAACTCGACCGAGAGCGTCCCGCGTTCGCGACGCACGGCAACACGCTGTTCTACGTTCGAGACAAGCACGTCCGTGCGCACGACCTCACGACGGGTTCAGACGCGTCGGTCGTCTCGGTTCGACGCCTCGGCACTCAGTACCAACAACCCCGCACTCTCTCGTACAACCCTGCCGAAAAGGCAGTCATTGTCACTTCGGCATCCGACACGGGGTTGTACGAACTCATTCGCCTGCCGACGAAAGATGGAGAGATTCGAGATTCGGCCACCGATGGCAAACGAGGTTCGGGTACGAGTTCGTTGTTTGTCGCGAGGAACCGATTGGCAGTGTTGGACAAGGCGACGCAACAAATCGAGATTCGAGACTTGGACAACTCGATCACCAAGACGATCAAGTGTCCGGTCCAAACGGTCGACATTTTCTTTGGAGGTACCGCGAGCTTGTTGCTCTCGACTGCCAACTCGGTCGTCCTGTTTGATATTCAACAACAAAAGATCGTTGCTGAACTCGCAACTCCTCTGGTCAAGTATGTCGTGTGGAGCAATGATGGCAACATGGTCGCACTCTTGAGCAAACACAGTCAGTCGTTCTCGATTCCCCGTTTTCGTGTACCTCTTCAAGGAGACTGAACAAGCGGATGTTGCGATTTAGCGATCATGCTCGCGAACAAGCAACTCGGAGGATCAAACCTCATTCACGAGACGATTCGTATCAAGTCGGGAGCTTGGGACGACGCGGGCGTGTTCCTGTACACGACTCTCAACCACATCAAATACGCCCTACCCAACGGGTCAGTCTCTCCTTCTTCCCTTCCTTGAGCCCAAGTCTCTGACAGCGTCACCAAGCTCAACCCTTACTCACCAATTCCTCGATGCAGAGATAATGGCATTATCAAAACTCTCGACCAACCCGTGTACCTCACTCGAGTTCGAGGCAAAGCGGTACACTGTTTGACTCGCGACGCGAAACCGCAAACGATCCCCATCGACCCGACCGAGTACCGGTTCAAACTCGCGCTCGTGCGCAAGAACTATGACGAAGTGTTGCACATCATCAGGACGAGCAACCTTGTCGGACAGAGTATCATTGCGTACCTTCAAAAGAAAGGATTCCCCGAAGTCAGTTTTTTCAAAAACCGCTTGCTTATTCCATCCAAGCTTTTCTTTTTCTTGGGAAAAACAACTGATGTTTGGTTTTTGCTTTGCTCGATTCGTTGTGTTTGTTGGTGGATTTTCTATAGATTGCCCTACACTTTGTTCAAGACAAGACTACCCGATTCGATTTGGCGATCGAATGTGGAAACCTCGATGTCGCGCTCGAGATGGCCAAGGCGATTGACCGTGAAGACAACTGGACTCGTTTGGGACAACAGGCGTTGAAGCAAGGCAACCACAAGGTACGATTCACTCGGTCTTTCTCTCTCTCGATCCTGTTGATCTGAAACGCGAAGGGAAAAACAGATTGTCGAGATTGCGTACCAACGTACAAAGAACTTTGACCGACTGTCGTTCTTGTATCTCGCGACGGGCAACCCGGACAAGTTGGGCAAAATGGCCAAGATTGCCGACATGCGTGGAGACCCCATGTCGAGGTTCCACAATGCGTTGTACACTGGCAACGTCGAAACGAGGGTCAACGTACTTGCTGAAGTCGGCATGAGTACGTGTCATTCCTTCCCTGCCACCTTGAACGCCAACCTCAAAGAAACCTCGACGCTGACATTCTTCATGATTTTTTTCCGATAGCTCCCCTCGCATACATGACTGCCAAGACGAACGGACTCGATGAACTCGCTCAAAGCATCCTCGAGAACGCGGGCTTGACCGAGGAGGACGTCGCAGAGGTTCTCCCTCCCGTCAAGCGTTCGACGATCCGACCCCCTGCGGTCCTCACGCAAACGTTCGAACACAACTGGCCGTCCGTAGGAGTGCAGGAGAGTTTCTTCGACCGTGCGCTCGCAGCTGCCGCGAGTGGAGAACCGAGCGGGGTCGACGACGAGTACGAGGAAGACTTGCTCGAGCAGGCTGTTGCGGGAGATCAAGGTGGACTCGCCTGGGCTGCCGAAGATCGACCGCTCGACAAACACGAAGCCGAGGAAGCCGAGGATGCATGGGGGGTCGGTCACGACGAGGAGGAAGCTGAAGTCTTTGCAACGGAAGATGGAGAACTCGATGGTGGCGCAGTGCCAGGAGAAGAAGAACTCTCGGGAGTCGTCTCGCCAGGGATTCCCGAATCAGAATTGTGGGTGCGCAACTCTCCCCTCGCGGCCGATCACGTCGCGGCAGGTTCGTTCGAAACTGCGATGGCACTCCTCAACCGTCAAGTCGGCATCGTACACTTTGCTCCCCTCAAACCCCTCTTCCTGTCGGTGTACCAATCTTCTCGACTCTGGCTCCCGGCTGCACCTTCCCTTCCCCCACTCGAAGTACCGCTGCGAAGAAACATCGACAGTGCCGAACCTCGGAACGTCTTGCCCGTCGTGTCCCTCTCGCTCCAAACGATCACGACGGGCGAGTTGCGTGCGGCGTACACTGCGTTCCAGAAGGCCAAGTTTGGAGATGCTGTCAACATCTTCCGATCCATCCTTCAATCTCTTCTACTCGTCGTCACATCGTCTCCCGCCCAGGCTGCCGAGGTAAGATTATTGTTTGTCGAAGCTCATTGTTTGCCTTTGACTGATCGACCATTGTTATTACACTCTTTCGTTAGCTTCAAGAACTCGTCATTGTCTGCCGCGAATACATCCTCGGTCTCTCGCTCGAGATTGAACGACGACGGATCGCGGACCAACCCGATTCGCTCAAACGTCAACTCGAACTCGCGGCGTACTTTACGCACTGCCGATTGCAACCGGCGCATTTGCAACTCGCGTTGCGACTCGCGATGACGACGTTCAGCAAGGCAAAGAACTACCCGACTGCGGCATCGTTCGCGCAAAAACTGCTCGACTTGAACCCGGCCGCAACGGTCGCGACTCAAGCTCGAACGGTCTTGTCGACCGCGAACAAGTACCCTCGGGACGCGATCGAGATCGAGTACGATTTGCACTCGCAGTTTGACATTTGTCCGGCTTCGTTGTCACCGATCTATGCCAACGCGCCTTCGGTTGAAGATCCGTTCACCGGTGCGAGGTATCACCCTCAATTCGCAGGTTCGATCTGCAAGATCACTCAAGTCTCAGAAGTCGGCAAGAGTTCGTCGGGTCTCAAGAGTTCAATTTGAAGGGTTTCAAACGAAAAACTCCCGTGTGCGCCCCGGACGGAAAAACAACCCCTCTCGAAAACAGGCGAACCCTTTGTTCACTTGGTATACCCCCCATCTGTTCTCTATTGAGGCTCTCCCCCTTTTTTTCATGTTTTCTGTGTTTTTGCTTCTGTAGTAGAACGTGGGGGGGGGGGGGGGGGGGGGGGGGGGGGGGGGGGGGGGGGGGGGGGGGGGTGGGGGGGTGTTATGTGAGGAGGGTGGGGGGGGGGGGTG
>NW_027481693.1:0-33799 GCF_050403365.1 Sporobolomyces koalae
CCCCCCCCCCCCCCCCCCCCCCCCCCCCCCCCCCCCCCCCCCCCCCCCCCCCCCCCCCCCCCCCCCCCCCCCCCCCCCCCCCCCCCCCCCCCCCCCCCCCCCCCCCCCCCATTGTGATTCGCGCAGAATGAAAAGGAAGACGTACCACATGCGTTACAGAGCGTCCGTGGACCTTCAGGACCTTTGCGCCACTCAGGACTGTCTGTCCTGCCACAATCTCGACACACGAGATCGCTATCTCCATCGCTCTTTTGCTTTTGCTGGGAAAACAATCGAAAAAACGATAAAAATCCGCGCGTTCCATGTCAAAAAAATTTTCGAGCAAGGAATGGGATAAGGAAAAGTTGTCTCCAAAACTCACCCTTCGTCGTTTCTCACTCTGTCCATCTCCTTTCTTCCCGTTCGCACTGATCCCGATCCCGAGTGCACCGTACGTGTTGGAAGTCGAAGGGATCAGTTCCGAAGTTCGGATCAACCCCGTCGATGGATCAATCACGCTCGCAGAGGTTCTCGCATCGAACAGATCTCCTCGGGGTGGGTATGCCGCCGAAGGACTAGGTCCGATCGAGTTTGCAGAAGATTCTGATCGAGAGAAAGGTGATTCGAAAAAATAAAAAGAAAATCGTCAACCGCGTGAGTCTTGATCAGGATTGGCAGAGGAAACGGAGAAATCGCACCAGATTGTTGTTGTTGGCTCTTGGTCGTAGACGCAAATGTGCCATCGCCTTCAATCTCTTCGTACAGGATCAACAGTTCCTGTCGAAGTTTCTCATTCTCCATCTTGAGTTCGAGGAACGAGTCCAACATGGCGATCGATCGTGAAGGGTAAGGCCTCGCCAGTCCGAAGAAACATTTCGGTTGGTTCGTAGTTGACGACGGGTTCGAGTTATTGAGCGAGAGAGACGAAGAGGATGACGATGCCGACGACGATGTCGTCGACGGAGTTGCCGAGGTGGAAGAGTTGGTCGGGGAGGAAGAGGTCGACCCGGAGAAAAAGTGACCCGTCACTTCAAACAGGACGTGGAGATCGTCCTTTGTGCGGAAGCGGTAATGTGCCGTAAGTCGTTCAGGTTGAGGAGCTCCGCCTGGATTCGGGGATGGTGTACTCGGTGCGGCGAGACACTGGAAGAATTCGCGTCTGAATGGTTCGACGTCGGAAGGATGCAAGAACGAGAAGAAATTCTGGCCGCGCAGTTCCTCAGGGTCGTAGCCGCACAGGACGTCGACGGAGGGACTCGCAAAGATAAAGGTACCGTCGGTACTGATGACATGCATGAAGTCTTCGATCGATTCGAGGATGTACTGGGACCAGTTTTTGCGCGTGTTGAACAGTGCGGTCGTGCTACTCGACTTGGGTTGCTTGTGTTGACCATTGGGAGGCGCGTCTTGACGAGTGTAAGGGGTTGTAGCCGACCTTCGCGGTGCGTTCGAGCTGTCTTCGCTCATGGCGTCACTGGCTCCGATCGAAGCGGCGCTCTTGATGTTGCTCGCACTACCGACACTGGCCGCGGATACTCGTAATGGTCCGACCGCACTCGAAACTGGGTTCGAACGGGAGGGGGACAAGGTTCAGCCCCGGCACATTACGCCAAGCGGAGCGATCACAAGAAAGTTTTTGGGGGAACGCACGTTGTTGTGATTCGAGGGGATCAGATGTCGACGGTCCTGCGGTGCCGTACGATACTCTTTGAGAGGGAGCGAGCGAGTACGCCGAGTAACTCGCAGCACGGTGATGTTGAGGTGCATTCGCCGGTTCACGTGGTTGTGAAGTCATGTACATTGAAGTAGGTACTGCAGAGGTGGAAGGTTCCGAGGCGGATGGTGCATCCATGGTCCCGTACGAAGCGAGGAACGAATTCAGGTCGAATGAACCGCTCGCGTTCGGCCCAACGCCAGCCATATTGCTCGTCGACTGTCGAGGATGCTGTGGTTGCATTCTCTTGAGCTGAGATCGTACAGCGTCGCGAGAGGTGAGAGTGTCGAGATGAGACGGCCTCGGAAAGAAGGCTCGATCGCGTTGGATCTCCGATGTCATCGAAGAGGTTTTCAATTTCCAGCTCTGCCATCCCGACTCTCAGGCTACGAGTCGCCACTAATCTCTTGTGTTCCGAATCAACTGCGAGGAACGACATTTTTCGCCGAGCGCGTGAAATGAATCTGACTCCGAAATTTGAATGCGCGAACACTACGGTACAACAGTGCGCACGATCCCAACGGCAGTTCGAGCTTTTTAAGAGTGCGCCAGCTTTGTCGCCATCTCGATTCCTTCTTCTTGATCCTTGATCAACCCTCTCAACATCCTCCCGACTTCGCCCCCTTCGAGTCCCGCATGAGTTCCAAACGCGATTTTCGTTTCCTCGAACGCGGCGACCAACTGTCTAATCCCTTCCCTCCTCGCGTTCGTATCCTTCCAGTAATCCCATTCTTCCTGTTGCGTCTCGGGAGTAGCGACTGTTCCGAGTCGAGCGATCGTGGTCGACAGGATTGACCTGACGGGATGTCCATACTCGTAAATTCGTTTTGAGCCTTGGAACGCCGAACGAGCCGTTTTGATTGCGAGATGAAACTGTCCCGCGTCTAGTTGCAAAGAGAGCAAGAGCGAGTACGCTTCCGAGAGTGGGTACGTAGCTCGTGCGATTCGAGGTCGAATCGTCTCGAGCGAATTGACAAGGTTGTCGAGGTTGATCCGGGCAGCCGCAAGATCTGGAATCTCAACAGTAGGGGTTCAGTAAGTCTGAGGCCAATCTAAGAACCTCGAGTAGTGCTCACCAGAATATTGGGTACGTTCGACTTCTTGATATGTATTTTTCGCGTTGTCGAGCATGGATTCGAGGTCTGGTACCTCGCAAACTCGCTTGCATACCGAGCAACTTGCCTCGCCTCCTCCTGCTACACAAGCGAGTAGAACGTCAGCTTACTGGACCCTCAACATCTCTTTTTGGAAACTCACGCGAGATGGGTACCAAACCAGTACACGATTCATTTTCGCATTCAAACGCTTCCCTCGGATCGACAAATCCCTGCATGGCGACTGGTGGAACACACGTTCGACATCGACATTCAAACTTGTACCGTTCCTTCAACTCGACTTGTCTCGATTTGGTCGGGAGGCCCAAATCGACATAACTCGTCAAGACTTCTTCTCCTGGTTCGATCGTTCGAATCGCAACGACTCTCATCGTTCTCGAGTTGGTTGAGGACGAGAGGGGAAAAGTTGGGAACACGACGACCGCATTCGGATCGCACGAGTGATTGATCAATGCCGTCAAAGGTGAGATTGAAACGCCAATGTTGGTCAGGTCTGTAGGCGAAGTGAGCGAGAACGAATTCGAGGTGAACTGCTCAACAATGCGCGTCAGGCAGAACTCGGTCTCGTAAAAAAGGGCGTAAAGTAAAGTCCTCACTCGAGACAAGAGATCGAATAACGCAGCAGAGTCTCGACAGGTTTTGAGAAGAGTTTCCTGGCCAACACAGGTCGCAACTGCGATCGAGAGGTCGTAGTACTTGGTCTGCTCATCTGGTGAGAGCTTGTCCCGGTCTGCGTGGACGAAATCAATCTCGATTAGCCACGTGTTTTGCACAACCTCAAAAGAGAGAGAAGTGCATCTGTTTTAACTCACGCGATTCGAGCGATTCAAATTCTTTCATCTATGATACAGCTCGAATTGTTCCGTCAACCAAACCGAATTTGGGACGAGAGAGAAACGAGTCAAAAGCCTTACGAACGTCGCGTTTCCCTCGAGCTGACTCTTCCACAATAACCTCGCGAGCGCTCGGACAGGCGTATCGGGTACGAATAGTCGATTCGGGTCACGTTTGTGCCGACCGTTCGCTTTCGCAGCTGTAGCGATCGTGCGCCACGCTTTGCATTCAAATTTGTGTAATGTCCAATCGCGCGTTTGACAAGACTACTTTTTGCGTTCATGTCCGTTATAAGTTGCAGAAGCGGCTGTAAATATTTCGTTTGTGGGGTTCTGTAGACAGAGAAACGGGGACGACTCACGCTGG
The DNA here is from genome assembly GCF_050403365.1 of Sporobolomyces koalae. Classification (NCBI taxonomy): domain Eukaryota; kingdom Fungi; phylum Basidiomycota; class Microbotryomycetes; order Sporidiobolales; family Sporidiobolaceae; genus Sporobolomyces; species Sporobolomyces koalae. The sequence goes on from NW_027481693.1 coordinate 4,009, forward strand.
TACAGTACTGGATCGTGTGACAAAGCGAGCATTGCAACAAGGGCTTGTGATCCCGGGTGTCGTCCGAGGTACGAAAGCATGCGCTACAGCGTCGAGACAGATTGCGATTGTCGAGCACCGAGATGAGCGGAGAAGTCGCGATCAAAGTCGAACCTAAAGAATAAAGGGCACAATCGAGCACGTGACCCGGACCTTCTGATCAGTTTTTGAAAGTATCTCCAAACATGAGAGCTCGATCTGAAGAGCGTTACCTGGCAGAGCTCGAGCGGTAGTGACGATCCCTCGGCCTCTGTACGGGATCTCGTGTACTGCGAGCGAGTCTGGCAAGTCGGGATGCGAGTAATCGATCAACCGCGATGTACTCGCGCCCGCCTTTGACGATTCGATCGGTTCAGCTTGTTTTCGACAACCTATCGAGTCGTTTCGTACAGTAGCAGGGTCGTCGAGAGATGGTTCCGGTACGCGAGGGTCGGGAGAAGATCTACTCGAAGCAGTTCGAGGCGATGAGTAGGCATTGTTGACTCGCCTGCTCGAGCGCTGAGCTTTCAATTGCGCCCACTCGCTCGACATGGCGAGATCGCACGCTGATCCACTCCCGAGGTGGAGAAGAGTGCGGCGCCGACATTCTTCTTGCTTTCCTCCATTTTCAATCCATCCAATCACGACAGACGAGCAGACACGAGATGGAACAAGTATCGCAAAACTATTCGTTCGGTGGCGTCTTGCGCAAGTACAAGATTGCATCGAGCAAAGCACTTGGCGGACTCGCATCGCAGTTCAACGTCTTCCTACCTCAGTCAGCGCTCGAGCACAGCACCAAAGTTCCGTGAGTGACAGTGTTCACTGTATCTCTGTCGGGACTGATGAGCGAACGTCGAACCCAAGTCTCGGGAGAGGAGCATGACGACATTCTGGGTTGTGGGGCAGCAACATCTCTTCGATTGTACTGACGGTGGCTCTTTCGGTTTTTTTCGGGACCAGGGTCGTGTACTACCTTGCAGGACTGACCTGCAACGAAGACACGGGCGCACAGAAAGGTGGTTTCCTGCGAGACGCAAGTGAACATGGTGCGAACGATCCTTTTTCTCCTCTCAAGGCTCTCGCGACTCAAAACTTGATCCGCACCCTCTCCTTCAGGTATCGCTTTGGTCTTCCCAGACACCTCCCCTCGAGGAGCGGGAGTTGAGGGAGAAGACAAAGATTGGGACTTTGGCACTGGAGCCGGGTTCTACCTCGATGCTACCAGTGATGCCTACTCGAAGCACTACAACATGTACGCTATCTCTTTGTCCCAATCGCCCGATTGTCCTTGCTCATAGACGGGAGAACCCTTTTTCCGTGTCAGGTACGACTTTATCGTCAACGAGTTGCCGACGCACCTCGCACAACTTCCGCTCGACCTGAAACGATCGTCAATCATGGGACACTCGATGGGAGGACACGGTGCTTTGACCCTGTACCTCAAGAACCCGGAGTTGTACCGCTCGGCATCCGCGTTCGCTCCGATCGCGAACCCGACCCAAGCGCCATGGGGCGAGAAAGCGTTCGGAGGGTATCTCAAAGGAGGAATCGAAGACGGCAAACGTTACGACGCGACCGAATTGTTGGGACAGGTTAATACCGACACCAAGGATCACCTCAAGATCCTAGTCGATGTCGGAACTGGAGACCAATTCTATAACCAGAAGCAACGTCAGTCTTCTTTACATCCTCTTGCTCTACAAGCTCCTATACTGACGATTCTTTGTGTCGACAGTTCTTCTTGAGAACTTTCTCAAGGCTCGAGATGCGGCAGGCTTGACCGAGGACCAAGTTCGCGTCAACTTGCATGACAATTATGATCACTCGTACTGGTTCATCTCGACGTTTGGACCGAGTACGAGAGACCCTCTCTTTATGGAGCGGTACCCGACAACATGGACAGGCATGCTGATGCTTGCGATTTGAACTTGCCGATCGAACGGTACCAGGTCACATCAAGTTCCATGCCGACATTCTCAACGCACTACCAGGTTCTCAGTGAATGCTCTCGGAATCGACTCTGTAAAAATGAAACAATACTGGCAATGAGAAGCGCGGGAAAAAGAACTAACAGGATCAACAGACAAGGAGATTAAAAATGGAGAGGAAACAAAGAGACTAGTTTAGACAGTGTAAGGGAAAAATTCGCATTCAATGATGACGGTGGGTCGCATTGCCCATGCCACCTCTACCTGCGAGATGTTCGTCATCTTTGTGTCTCTTCTCGAATTCCTTCTCGACCCTCTCGTCTTCCTCATCCAACACTTGTTCCTTGATCCTCGCGTTCGCATCTCGACTGTCGGAACGTACGTTGCCCAATCCTCCTCGACCGGAAGCGACGGGCAAATCTTCACCGTGATGTTTCGCACGAGCACGAGAACGAGATCGGGACCGAGCGGCATCGACCACGAGAGGTGATTCCGAGGGTTCGCTGCCTTCTCGAACTCGGGAACGAGACATGTTTCCGGCTCCACCTATCAAGTGATCAGAAACGAGACATTGTCATCAGAGCGAGCGCAAAACGAGAGAGAGACGAGCGGGATTTGGGTGAGGCTTGGCAGTGGGGGGTTTCTGCGATAAGCTCTCGTCGAATCGGAATTCAGTGACTGACCTCGACCGGTCGCGACGAGGTTGCGACCTCTCGATTCAGGTCGTGATCCAGTCGACTCGTGCTCCGGGTTCAATGGCGAATGAGGCGAAACGCGTCCGCGTTCTGCTGGCGAGAGAAAGAAGTGATCGGGTGCATATCAGCCGCGGCGATCTTCGAAGTAACACGGGATGGAGGGAGCTTGTAGGGTGGTCTAACCTTCCTCGTGGTGTTGTCCGTTGCCACTGACGATGCCTTTGAGCTTGTTGACTATCGATGCCATTGTTGACGTAGGGAGAAGGAGAGGATTCCCTTATCGGCGGGGCGCTTCTGCGTCACGCGCCCGAGTCGCTCGGACTTGTCCGTTTTTCTGTCACCCTCATACAATCGCTTGCTTTCCGAGCAACGTTATAGGATAGTACTGAAAAGTCATACGCGGAGCTTTGAAAATTTAGCATGGCGAATAATTACAGTGCTGAGAGCAAGCTGACGAATGCAAACAGCGATAACGCTCTGAAGAGTAAATACAGTACAGACGACACAAGAATGGAAGAAACGGATTGTCATCTGGGCGGTCGATAGTCTCGATGCCTCATTGGGCTCAGGAAGCTTTGCTGCCCCAAAGCGAAAAATTGCCCGCTCCACCTGTGTAGATTTGGCAGCGATCCGTGTCAGAACGTGCCAGGTAGGAGCCTAGAGAAGACAGGCCAAGCGATGCTTGGAAAAACGTACCCCTTCCGCTAGAAACCCATCGCTGCGTTGAAGGATTGGCTCGTTCCCGCTCTTCCCGTTTGCGGTACTCTTCCTCTCGCATCAGCTCGTCTTCCTTCTCGGCACGTTCCTGTTCCTCAAGGACTTCGAGATCTCGACTGCCGCTTTGACTCCTGATCACGTTGCCACGACCCCCTCGTCCACTGCTTGAAACTTCGATCCTGCCTTCCCGTTCTCGCGATTGACTGCGATCCTGTCGTACTTGTTTGACCAAGTCTGGATCTTCCTCTCCATTGTACCCGAGCACTTCGTCTTCGTTCGAGATGGCAACCAAATTACCCGCACCACCTCGACCCGAACTGACGACTTTGCCTGCTCCGGGAGACAGAGCCGTTCGTCCTCGAGATGACGAGCGCGTCTGAGTTGCTGACAATGGATATTGTGAAGTCGTTGCAACGTTCGTGGATGCGATTGATTGTCGACCACGTGAAGCAGATGCTGTGCGAGGTGCGAATGCTGAAAACGGAGATCTTCCTCGGGGTTCATCCGACGTCGCGGCTGTTTCCACAAGCAATCGCATAAGTCTGAGACGTTCACGCTAGAGAGGGAGAGCGAGAGAGATAGGAGAGACTGACGACCTTCACTGCCTCGCCTGCCTCGATCCTGATTCTCGCTCGAGACCGAACTGTCCCTCGCCTGACTGACAGCACGCTTGATCCGATCTCCAATCTTGCTCAAACTTCTTCTCGTACCATTCGGAGAACGAGACGTGGTCGTGGTCGTGGTGGTCGAATCCTGTCGTCCTTTGTCGGCCAACGAGGATCGTCCTCTCGGTTGGTCAGGAAACGGTGAAGGGACAGCGCCCGAAGGTGCGTAGGTGGATGCCCGCGAAAGACTGTCAACTGCGGTCGTCGTGGTCGATACGGTGTCCCGCGTTTGCTCGAGTGTTGCCATTCTCCTTGTTCCGGCTTCGAAGTAGGTCTGGCCAAGCCTTGCGTTGTAGCGTAGCTTCAAGACGATGATGCGACTACCCAGAGATGCGTTTTATCGGTCAACAATGATGAGGGGCGTGAGAAGGCGACGATGTGGAGAAGAGGTCTGAAACTCTTGTTAATCACGTGTCTGCGACTGACGCGTTGCACTCAAATCGTACAATACATGAATCCTCGAGCAGAATGTGAGAAAACTCATAGTCATCAGGCGCCAAGAAAACAGCTTTAGGTGCAGTAGGCAGTATTGTCCGCGGAGCAAACTCGAAGAGCATTCCAATTCAGCAGCAGCAAAAGACAGTCTCGGACGTCGGATCATGCTCTAGTGCCAGCATGAGCCAGCAATAGCTAGATCTTGAATAGTCATTGCACAATTTTCTGCAACCAGCGCACGAAATCTTCCGTCTCTTCGCGTCCAAGACTGTGCGCAAGTCCCCGATAGCTCTTCCACTCGAGGTCCTCTATCCCGAGTTCTTTCTCGAGGTACTTGACAGACTTCTCCGCTTTATCGTGCGAGATGACCGGGTCGTGCGTGCCATGCGCGATGAAATAGGGTATCGACGGCGCATGAGGCGATACGAGCTGTACGACGGCACGAGCGTGGTTGTCAGAGAGACGATTCGAACATGCTGCATCAAAAGAGTCAGGCTCGCTTACGGATTTGATCTTGTCCTCGTGAGTCATGCCCAAGTAGCCCGACAAGACACTCACTCCTCCGAGTTTCTCTCCGCTCGTGAGCCCCGTCAAGAGTGAAAGGATTCCACCTTGCGAGAATCCTCCGACGATGATCTTGGACCGCTCGATGCCACTCGCAACTTCTTGCTCGACGAGCGACTGAATCGATTCGATCGAGGCGAGCATGCCTTCTGTATCTTCGTCGGCAGGACCTGCTCCCATTCGTCTCACATCAAACCTATAACTGTAATTCATCAATAAACCGTCTCTTTTTGGCGACTGGGAAGGGTTCGCGGTGAAAAGACACGAACCAAGCGGGCATCTTCATTCCATGGTTGACCGTCACTGGTCTCAGGGGTCTGGCAACGCGAAACATGACTATAGTCAACCTCAGAAGGCCTGTCTCTCGGCTCGAATAGGTAGAAACGAGAGCACGCACGCGTTTGTCACTATCCATTTCGTCCCTTTGACCACTCGACGAACGTGGTCTGCAAAGTCTGTCCATCCTTGAGCACTATCGCCGAGACCACTGTGATATCAAGTTGTCTGTCATCAGTATCGAGGGAATCACGGCGACAGTTCGGAACAGTCGAGAGGAGAGAGAGTCGATGAATGATTCCGACTGACTGAGACCAGATGACACTCGCCTGATGAGTACCGATGGCAGGCAGGACTACAGGTGCTCGCATCGGGGCGAGGTGAGCATATCTTGAGCCGCTCATCGAGTTCGGCAACTCTCGAGCGAGAAGTGGGGTTTTGATCCGTCGAGTTGTTCGAGCGAGAGATGAAGAGAGACTTGCGAAACACCGAGTTGATCAGAAGTCCAAAGTCTGCGAGCTGAGTCCGGTGCGGAGAGGTTGCTGGTCTCCAGAAACTTCCGATTCGGTCGACGGCGAATATTGCAATTCTTTGAGAAGCTTAGGCTTGTAAACTCGATTCATGATGTCTCGCTTCTCGAGTACATACATACGACTCGTAATTGCAAGTACTCATTTACCTAAGCACACTAAGGTCCGTCTCGCAATACATGAAAAACTGATATTCTACAACTCCTCGCAAACCTCTTCATCCTGCATGTCGCAGACCAGCATATGACCTGGCGAATGACCCATGACAATCTCTGGTAGGTTGGAATCTTGAATTGCGAGTTGTGGTGTGACTCCGCAACCCTGCAAGCAGAATGAAAATCGGTGAGCTCGACTCGGCGGGTTGAGCTGCTAGATCAGGATCTTGGCTTACCCAGTACACCGCAATCTCGCCTTCGCGGATCTCGCTCGCGTCGCCATAATCCGGATTCGTGCCGTCGAGGTCGGTGATGCCGAGCGAGCGGGCTCCTTCGATTCCCCACGCGACTGGCTCTCCATGCGCGAGTACGAACGGTCGAGTGATCGTGCGTACGAGTTCGAGAGACTCGCGTTGATAAGGTCGCATCGAGACGACCATGTGACCATGGAGTGCACCAGCGGGAGCGAGCGCAACTTTCGTTTTATCTGTGGCACCATCGTGCGTGAGTGGTGGACTTTTGGGGATTGAGAATGATCGGTAAAGCTCTCACACATGGGGACGTTTCGCTTGAGTTCGATGTGCCGCGGCACGAGCCCATGCGCGACGAGGGCCGATTCGAAAGAGTACGAGCAACCGATGAAGAACGCGATCGTGTCGGATTTCCATTCGGCGTTGACGTGCTTCTTGGATTCGAGTAGCTTGCCACTCGAGTAAACCCGGTACGAAGGGCAGTCTGTGCGAATATCGGAATCTTTGGCGAGATGCGCGGGCACAGTCGGGTCACCAACCTTGGTCTCTCCGAGGAGGGGGCATCTGAAATGAAGATTTCAAAATCAGTGCAGTCATCAGGGAGCAGTAGCTGGGCGAGACTCACGGTACCGGATTCCTTTTGCACAACGCCCTGAAATCACTCGCGTACTTGGCGGGAAGGAAGATCACGTTCGCCTGAACGTATCCATCGCAGATTCCGGCGGTTGTAGCCTCGTTCCAGTCTTCGTTCCTACATGCCAACCGAACTTGACCGGGCGAGAGAGGCGAAGGCATTGATAGATAGAGGCGGATAAGGTGTTCGGGTCCAGAGTCGGGCGAGGCTCAGTCGTTTCTTGCAGGTTTGACACGAGCGTAGGTGATTGCTGACAAGGATAGCAAGAGCAAGGTGCGGGTACTCCTCATGCTTTATCAGTTGGCTGCGGAATTGCACTTGCGGTCGGAAGATGCGGGGGCGCTCGTCGCGGAATCGCAAACAGCGGACGGAACCTTTAAAATTATCTGATGGTTAATTACTGTATGTACCTACATATGTACTCCTCTGTGATTTTGAAAATACGACCGAACAAACAAGCTCGAAAAGAAAATACGACCGAACAAACAAGCTCGAAAAAACCCCACCTTTGGTCGGGTCCCGACATTTTGATCGGCTCGCTACCAGGTCGGCTGTGTACGAGGGTCTCAGCGGGCAGTCGAGCGCGACAGATTTGGCGGTGAGGCATGGGCGAAACGGGCAAAAATCCAAATCGAGATTCGCGGATGCCGGTGTCATGATGAGCGGCGTGAAAGGCTTCGGTCGTCTCTCCTCTCTCTCTCTCTCTCTCTCTCTCTCTCTCTCTCACTCGCCACATCGCCTCTCGCTATCAGCAACGGATCGCTCGATCGTGAGTCTCTCTCCACTACCGGCACCAGCACCCTTCACAGCTCCACAGACACCCCGCGGACGGCAACCCCTCGCGCACAAACCCCCACCCGCCGCACGCACCGACCTACTTAGCATTCGCACACTCTGCACGACAACATCAGACCAGCGACAGTTGGCTCCACTGACGACGCAGCCAGAACCGCCCTCTTCGAGCTCAGGATCGAAGAGCTGACGTCGAGGGAGACTTGTGCAGAGTTCCCTACACCGACCAGAAGCAGGCGATCGGACGTCATCGCTCAAACGCTCGGGATCTCCTCGCTTGCCTTCGCGTTCAATCACCTCAGTGGCGAGGTGACCTCCTCTGCATCTACCAATCTCCGCACGATGTCTGATCGTCCTTTCCGAGTCTCGTACGGGTACGGATCCTTCGATCCTTCGAGGACGTCGGAACAAACCCGGCAGCAGCCTCCTTCCGCGCAGCTGAAGGTCTGATTGTCGGTCGACGAACTTGCTCTCGAGCCATGTATTGTCTTCAACATCAAGAGTCAGCGCATCGATCGCTACAATCGCGAAGCTGCTAACGTCCAGACTTTCGCAGTCAAAACTTCCTCCGATCGGGACCGAATCAAGCAGCTCCAGCTGGACGGCAACGTTCCGATCCGTATCGAGGCGACTTTCTGAACCGTCAGCGTTATGACTCGACGTTGTCTGCAATCTTTCACCTCGACTTTACTCTCTCTGTCTCCCCGTTCGGTTCTTTAACGACTGCAGTCGTCGCGGATAGGAGCTATCCCGGTACTTGTATCGGTATCCGTCGAGAAGCAATCAGCCCCCGAGAAGGAACGCCACGAGCCTTTGACGGTGGTGCAAGTGATCAAACTCGCCACGGGATCACCGCGTGGTCCAAGCAGTCGAACTCGCCACGGGATCACCAGCCGAGTTTGATCACTTGCACGACCGTCAGAAGCTCGTACCCCTTCTTCTCGTGGGCCGATTGCTTCTTTGCCGTGACCGATACCAGCACCGGCATGGCGGGCAATCCTGTCCGCGGTGACTGAAGCTGTCAGACAACCGAACGGGGAGACAGAGAAGAAAAAAAGAGTCGAGGTGAAAGACTGGAGCCCGTCGTTGACTAGTAGCGCTGACGGTGTAGACCGTCGCCTCACTACTGATTGAAGCGTCGCCGTGTAGCTAGAGCTGCTTGATATTTCCCAATCGGAAGAATCCTTAACCGCGAAATTCTGAACGGCGGCAGCTTCACGATCGTAGCCATCGATTCGCTGTCTCTCGACGTTGAAGACGACTCGTTGCTCGAATGCGAGATCGTCGACTGTCAGTCGAACCGGAGGGTTTGGCCCGTCGAACACGCGAAAGGACGCTGCTGCCAGGTTGCTTTCGACGTCCTCGAAAGATCGAATGATCCGTATCCAAACGAGACTCGAAAGCGACGGCAGGACATCCATCGGAGATTTGTTGAAGGAGAGGGTAATATCCCGCAACTGAAATGGTTCAGCGCGAAGGCGAGCGAGGTATCCCCGAGGGTTCGAGCACTGACTCTAATTGCTTCTTCCAGGTCGCTGTTGGAAACTCGGATGAGGCTCCCTCAACGGACCCCCGAGACGTTGGATGATTGGTTCATTTTTCACTCCCTGGCCAGCGAGGTCGCGAATCAGGAGGCGAATTCTCGCGTCGTCAATCTCAACCGCTCGCAAATGTTTCCTCCTATACTTCAAGCCCTAGTCTCGACACGCGTCATCGCCCGGGCAATAGTGTCGTTTTCTCTGTAGCTCTCTAGAACGCCTACATGGCTCCTTCAATTCGAGGACGTGACAAATTTCGACGTCTGTTCTGTCCCTGTTGCAGTCGAGATTGCGCCAAAAAAAAATCTCTTCAAGGTGCACCATAGAGCAGATAGTACGAGGCAAAGAATGTGCAGTGAGCGAGGAAGAGGACAACGGTCAAGCGGAGATCCGCGAAAGACACATCGAGTACAGTCTCGAGCAGAACGATATGCGTGTAGACCCTCCAGGTTTCGTTGGAGGGTGGTAGGAGCGCAAGCTAAGAAAGGCGAATGGTGAACAAGGATGAACGAAGTTGGAGAGCATTTTGGTGGACGTACTTTTGCGAAAGCGACAACACCAGCAATTGCTTGTCGCCTCGCAAGAGGCTGCAATCCCCGCGACGGGCCCGCGCTCAGTGTAAGAATTGGTTCTTTCACAGTCACTACTTCAGGCGAGGGTAACGCCCTGTGAGGAGAACGCTTTGGCAAGGAAAAGACGACGGTTAGCGCCGGGATCTTGCGTACAAGCATGCACATTCTTCGAGCGTACCTGCGATGCGAGCACCTCGAGCGGACTGAATCTGACGAGAGCCGCAGACACAGCTGGATCATCTTGCGAATCGACCGTCCTGACAAGGTCGGTTTCGGACGTCAAGTTGCCTGATTCGCCCACTTCAACTTCCTTCGCAATCTCGGTGAGTAGCTTGAGAACTCGGTCGCAATTCGGGCGTTCGGCAGGCTGTACGTGAACGAGCTTCGCCATGAGGTTCAGAAGCGATCGGGGAATGTCGCGCCGAGATCCGTGATTCAGGTATTCGACGTCTGAGGGAGAGAAACTGCTGTGCAAAATCGGAATGAGCACAAGTTTGGCGGAATAGCGAGAATGGTTCGATAGCTGACCCGCGATACGATCGAATCTCATCCTCAAGCAGGACAGTGTCATGCGTATTTCGATAGGGCAGAGAGAAGAAGCAAAGGAAGTGCAGGATGAGACCTGATAGGCGATCAAGGTGTTCATCAGCAGAGGTCCTTACTATGGCGCGACCGGACATGACAGACCGAGGGACCACATGTCTGTTGAGCGATCAGGTGCTGGCAGTTTTCCGGTTTTGCTGTCGCGCTTGAACGCTTCAGGAGAAGTGTATTCGAGCGTTCCCGAGCCACCCTGTCGTTCTCGATGAAACGAATCGTCGGTCGCGTTGCCAAAGTCGGAAAGCTTGCACGTTGGGATCAAAGCTTCTTCCTCCCAATGAAGCAAGACATTCTCTGCCTATGAAACGTTCAGCGTTAGGTATTTCGTCTCTAGTCTCGATGCTCACCTTGAGATCGAGATGAAGAATGTTACGCGAGTGCAGGAATGATAGTCCGAGCGTAATGTCTTTGAACAATCGCAGAATGTCGTCGATCCGGAGCAGGTGCACGGCGCGGGCGGATGACGGCTGTCCATTCTTCCTACTTCGAAAGCGTTTCTTCCTCTCTTCCGGATCAAGCTCGGAGTCTCCTCTTTGATTCGATCCACCTCGAGCGGCGACAAAATCGGACAGTGAGCCACCATTGGCGAACGCCATGAGGACAAAGAGAGTCGGTACAGGCGGAGCGAAGGCGGCTGTGGCAGAATTCTCGAGCCAAGCATGGTGATACGAGATGATGTTCGGGTGCTGGACCGCCTCGAGGAGGTGGACTTCGCGCAAGATCCGTAGGAGCGATAATGTCGAGTCTCCAACCGGGACTGTAGAAAGGGTTAGCACGAGTATTCGCTTGAACCGTTTGAGAAAGACCTTACTCTTCTTGCAGGCGTAGAGACCGAGCGCTTCTCCATTCAAGAGATGCCGCACGAGGTACACAGTACCTTGACCTCCCTTGCCGAGCAGGACTACCTCTTCGAAGAACTTCACAAAGTACCCGTCGTTGAACTGAGAATGGTTCAATGGTGGTTCTGCGGATGCGGCGGGAACAGGGTCCGCGCCGGATATGGAACGTGCTCTCCCAGTCGATGTTGGTGTGTTGGCAAGCGAGTTGGCTTCCGAGAGGAGTTCAAAGTAAGACGGGACTCGACGCAAGACGCGATCTTCCTCACTCTTCGCGGGTCCTGAAGTCGACGCGGGCAGGTCGACTGGAGGGAGAACCCTTTGTCTAGGTGTCCGCGTGGATCCGCTGATTGGAGAGTAGCAGAGCGGGCAGACTGTTGGAGTTTGGCTCGCGGCGGGAGAGCTTCGCCGAGGTGGGGTAAAGTCATCTTCGGAGTCTACAGGCTCTACGACGACTTGTTCATTCGCGGGACGAGAAGTATGTCGTCTGCTTGGGGCCCTCCGCGCCAGAGTCTGCGCTGAAGCGGGTGAATTGCTTCGATCCGGAGATGAGACTTGCAGCGCATTCAGGCGGGGGTTGAATAGCACGACCTTGCGCTGCGACGGCTGCACGAGGACCACTTGCCAGTCGGGGTGAGTCGAGACGTCGTCGATCGAGCTCATGCGAGCTCGGTGAGCGTTGAGAGTTGAAGCATGGGTTATCCAAAACCTTCTGTGATATTACTACGAGACTATAGCTCTTCGCGGGCCAGAAGCAGCTTGAACGCTGCGCTACCACGGTAAAGCAGGCCACAGTCACTCCAAGCTGCTTTCAGTGATCTGTCACAGGCGAAGTTATCAGCCTAAAACAGCCTGAAAGGCGCACGTGCTCCCATGGCGTCCGAGAGACTCACACTCCAGCCTGGCACAGCCTCTATAGATGGGCCAAGCTGTGCTTCTCAAGCCGTCCAGACCGGTCATTCTCTTCTCGTATAGCTTAGAATAAGCTGGGGGAGAGACTAACCTTTTAGCCCCGCCAGTTCGGGCGGGCCAAGCTGAGCCAGACTGACCGCGTCCAGCCTGGTCCGGATGAGACCCTCGCCGTGAGCGTGGCCTACTCCTCTTTACATATTTGTCCTCCTTTTCGGAGTCTGGCCTTCGGCCTCCTTTCTTCCAACGCACATTCCCCCTTCACACCCCTCTGCTGGCGGGGTAGACCCCTCTCTCTTTCTCTCTCTTTCTCTCTCTCTCTCTTCACGCTCTTTCACCTCTATCGCCTAACGCTCTGATTTCAGATTGGTCTGCGCCCCGTCCTATCACCGCGTGTAAGACCAGCCCCTGCATCTCTGTGTGAGTCCACGTCAATCAGAGATTCCCCCTGACCTCTGCAAAGAGGATTTCCCGGACCTTCCGTGAGTCTTCACCTGTTCAATATTTAATTTCGTATCCGGAACCCAGAGCAGCATCTCGCCAGGGCTGAGATGATCCGCCCGATTCGCACTCGTCGAAGGTAGCGCACGAGCCGACTTGCCGTCGCCTCATTCGAGAGTACGAGTCTCCTGTTGGCCCCAACTACGACTCTCACGATGAACGCCGAGCGAGTGTACCTGCCGACTGCTCAGCTCTACGACGTGCCGCTGCAATACGCCAAACAAGGCCTGCTCGGCGGGCATTTTCCATTTTTGTCGACAAGCACGCTCAAGACGCACGACCTGCTCCTGTCCAAACAGCATTACCCGAACGACAAGAGACACGCGTTCTTGTTGGAAGTGCTCGTCTCGTACCTCAAGCGACAGGCCTACACCTCAAGCGTGCTTGTCGATGCGAATGGAAATGCGGGCCGAGCAGGGCTTGTTTGGCGAATTGCGCTGGCACGTCATAGAGCTGAGCAGATCACATGGTCAACCAGCACCATTCGCTTGGCGAGCGAAAAACAAGGTCGACCCAGTATTTCGCTTCTACTTCGATCCTTGAAGCAAACAGCCGAATACTACATGCTAAACATGTCTTGGATTGTGCTGGTCCTGAGCCAGCGACGAGATTCAATGACAACTGGAAAACGGGTTCTAGGCAAGAATGATGCTGGGTTGTGCACATGAGGCTGATTTTCCAAGAAAGGAACGTGCTCAGCTCTATACCCGCAAAGGTGACTGTGGGGCAATTACAAGCGTGCGACATAGTCCGAATAAATCAAAGCATTGCATTTTACACCTCGAGAATCGTAAATAACATTTAGTACTTGTACATGAACGAATGGTGGCGATCACCGATCACAAGTCCCTCGGCATCTTCGGCATCCTTCTCTTCCTGGGTCATAGCGAGCTTCTTCGCGTTTCGGTGCTTGTAGAGCCAGGTTTCGATCGTCAATCCCACCAAAGCCAACGCCATCGAGCCAAGACTGATCGCGTGTCCCATGATGTAGCGTGGCTTCTGTTCGCTGCGATAGATTTGGCCTGCAATGATACCTCCGAGATTTCCGACCTGCACAAGGTTTGAGCGGCGACGTCAGCAAAGCAGTTTCTTTCCTTCTCCGCTTAGCCCGAACTTACAGTCTGCTGGATGCCGATAGCCGTGGCACTGCAGATTTGGTAGAAGCGTCAGCACGAGTGCAATGAAGGACGGAAAGTCAGGATCGGAGCTTACCGCTTGCGCACTCCGGCGATGTTGGCGTTCAACCAGCTCACGTGCAGACCGACGCACTGATAGATACCAGTGGCACAGAGGAAGCAGGCGAGCAAGGATGGTGCAACCTTGCCTGTTCCGGTGAGGATCGCGTATCCGACGCAGGTGATCGCTCCACCGGGCAACAAGAGCCAGTAACGGACGTCTTTCCTGTCGCTGTAGTAGGCACTGGCGAGGTAGACAAACGCGGCCCCTGTAGTGGTGTTCACGCAGGGGTCAGCACGGGAAGCGAGACCGGCAAGAGCGCCATAGAAACGTACAAAAGTAGATTGGTGCAGTCAAGAGTTGCGAGTTGATCGTGGAGTAGCCGAGTTGTCGGATGATGACGGGAAGGAAGGTCGAGAAACCGTACAAACAGATGTCGAACCCGAATTGAACCAATCCAGAAATCCAGACGATGGGCTCCCTATTTCGCAAAAGCGTCAGCGCAGCCAGTATTCGGGATCAGCGAGAGAGAGCGTACGTGAACGCTTTCTTGACTTCGAGCCAAGAAAAGTTTTGGTTTCCGATAAACTGCGCCGCTTGAACCTCTCGAGTGCGCATCAAGAGCTTCTGCCTCGGGGTGAGGAAGCGACAAGTTTGCCATCCGTCGGCAACGAAGTAGAGTGCGGCGAATCCGAGTAGGATTGTAATGGCACCCTCGATCGCGAAGAGGTACCTCCAGCCTTCCCAGCCGCCGAGACCGTCCATCTTGAGGAATCCTGCGGCGATGAGACCTCCCACAACACCGGAGAGGGCAGCGGAGACAAACATGTAGGACGTGCGTTGTCCGAGCTCGTTGCGTTGATAGAAGAAGGTGAGCCAGAGGAAGAGACACGGGGTGAGGGCCGATTCGAGCAATCCGAGTAGTAGTCGCACGGCAATGAGTCCGGCATAGTTGGTGAGGAATCCGGCGCCCAACAAGACTGCACCCCAACTGATGACGACAAAGGGAAGGAGGCGAGAAGGGCGGACACTCTTGAGGATGGTGGTGAAGAACGGTTCAAAGGTGACGTAGGTAGCCTGATCGATCAGCTGGTGGTCAGTCTCTACTCAGGACACGAGGAAGGGGTCTTCGTACGAACATAGAAGATACTGGTTGTCACAGATAGTCCGTTCTTCGGTGCCCCGATGTCTTCCATCAATCCGCCGACCTTTGAGTATGCCCACAGCGATAAGTTTTCTGACGCTCGAAATAGAGGTCACACAACTGATGAGAGGGAACTCACGGCCGCATTTCCCAAGTTCTTTTCCGAGCGGATCCTCAAGACTGTCAGTACGGATTCGGCATCTCATGGCGTCTAGTCAGATCTGACATACAGATCGGTCAAGGAAGGAGATCAGACTGAAATGCAAAGAGATAAGCAAACAATACGGTATCCAGCGGGTAAAGAGGAAATCCTCACTAGAGAACCATCAACACGGGTGCAATGTGAATGTCGAGCTTCCTCAATAGCGCCTTCTGCTCCTCAGGCGGAATCTGATAGTGAAGTAGCTCCTCATCGGTCGAGTTCTCGTCAATCTCGGCTTGTGTGTAGGAGAGTTCAGCCTTGGAGTCGGCAGGGAAGTTGGTCTTCTTTGACTCCTCGAACGACATGTCAAGATGTGCGGCAGGGCGAGCGGGAGAGAGCGTGGTGGATAAGGAAGAAGAAGCAACGAGGAGTCCAGCAGCACGAGTCGTTGCACGAGCGAACACGAATCTGCAGCCTCTGCAGGCAGGCACCTGACAGATAAGCTCCCCGGAACGCGATCGAATGTGCGGGGCCAGAAAGGGGAATCAGACGAGCGAGAGCGATATCTGGTCGAGAGTCGGAATCGCAACCCTGTCTGGACGAGTGCAAACCCGCGAGATTGTGGGCAAGCCGACCAAGCGGTGGACGGAATTACACTTTGACAAGGGGGAATCGACTCCAAACGTCAATAGCCGCGCTGCACGTGACTTGGGCGATCCTGCGCCGAGCGCGATTAATTCCCGGCCGAGCGGCTGCGGATCACAATCACCCGTTCTGCACGGACAGACTTCTCAAAAGCCTTGGATGCAACTGTACTTGCAACTTCAGCCAAAGTACCAAGGTCCCCCATTATTCAGATTCAAGCCGTGTTCTGTCGGCTCGCCCGTCATTGCCTCCCGTCCGCTGTAGCTGAGCATGGCGGCAAATACGTCGTCTGGTAGAACCGGCATTTGCTGGTCGGGAGCCTGAAGCCAGGCTGCTGGATCGTACTGCTGTTGCGGGGGATGTTGACCGTAGGCGAAGTATGGCGGAAAGTGGGGACCTGGTTGAGAGAATGCAGATGCAAATCCGTTTTGAAGCGAAAGCGGATTGAGCGGTGGAGAAGGGAGATTTGCCGGCGCCTGCTATCATTTTCGACCGGATTCAATTTCGTGCTCGGGTGTAAGAGGTAGAGCGAGAGAGGCTGCTGACCTGTGCAGTCAAAAGGCTAGAAGAACTCGGGGCATTCAACACCTCTGAATCCGGCTGACATTGTGGAGGCTGCCAACCGAGGCGCAACAGAGTTGCTGCGAGCTCCGGGTCTACCGACTGTTGCACATCTGTGGCTACAGGCGTCTCGACCGCGTCTGGCTGTGACGTTGGCGGGTTCGACTCGCTTGGCGCCCATTCGACCACTAGGCGATCGAGAATCTCTGCCGTCTGCGTCCCACACTTCCACGCTTTACCCATCTCTCTCAAAGCTGCGACACACCGTAGTGCTGCGTCTTTCGCATCTTGAGCTTTGCGTCCCGACGAGTTGACGCTGGCGAGGAGCTGAGTCGTTCCAGCCGCGAAGCAAATTTGAACGAATGTCACTGGAGGATACCTCAAGCCTGGCGCTTGCTCAAAGAGCTGCAAAGTGCCTGTCAGCGGATCCCAAGCTCAGAAGACCTCGGCTATGCATGCTCACCTCGAACAGCGAGATGATCCTCGAGCTCGCGGCATTGCACTTCTTGATCGCGAGCTCGTTGATTGCCAAGGAATCGCTATGATTGTAGTATGGTCGATAAAGGAGTATTGTTACAAAGTGAAACGCGGCGTTCAGTAGGATGACGTGTCCTGGTGGCGCTTTGGTGAGTTGCGGCGTGCATCTAAGACGTGCAGGCAGTTTTGAGCCCCAAGACTCGAGTTTCAAGCTAGAGATGCAACACTGAAATCAGCTTCGAAGGGGACTGAGCGGGTTGTAACAGGCACTCCTCACTTGAGTTCGGATACCGTGTTCAGGACAGAGCTCGATTTGACGTTGACCCGGAGGGCGTACAGCGTCGACAAGACTTTTTCTTGGATGATCGCTAACCTCGTAGTCCAGTGAAACGTCTCGGTCACGTGGCTGACGGCTGGAGACCGTCGAGACATTCCTTCGAGAGGTTTCCACAGTTTCGAGTCGAGTTCTTTGTCGATATAGGGCGCAGGCGTCTCGAGGACGCCGAGCACAAGGGTCGGATTTCTGCCGACGTACGAGGACCACAGCTTGTCTTGCACATAGCAGGTCCACCTATTCATTGCCGAAAGGAGCTTCAGCTGACAGAGCGATCAGGAAGATAAGGGTCGTGTGAACATACATGGCATAATCGCGAGTGCGTTGTAGAGCTTTCGACAGGACTCCTGACCGCACAAACGCCCTCGAATCGATTCCGAGACCGAGCGTTTGCGACATACGAAAGCCCATGCCACTGTAGATATTCCCCAGGCCTTGCAAGCCGTTGCCTGAATGCCAGCTGCCGAGAAGAAGCAAGCCTCGTAGCGTTGCGATCGTTGGCCGCTCGCCTTCGTCATCCAAATGGGCCTTTGCTGCGGTCACGAGGAGTTGAGAATTTGCACGAGAGGCTCGCCGATCATCGCTGTAGGCGCAAGCGATCGCCAGAAGGACAAGGTGCAAGAGAGGCGAGTAGTGCGAGGAGCGACTCGTTGTGCTCGTTCGATCTTCCGACGAGCATGACAACAGGCTGAAGAAGCAAAGATGAGCTTGATCCCCTGATTACCCTCAAGTTTTCAGAGACTTACGCTCGCAGGTCTTGCCGAAACTGGTCCTCTTCTATCCAGAAGCACCAAGTGTTGAAATAGTGGAAAAACAGGTCGACAAGCTTGTCGTGCAAACGCTCGTCCCAGTCCACAAGGGCCGGCAGATATTTGTTCCAGTGAATTTTGGTGTCGATTGATGGAACGGGTGACGACAGCAAAGGCACGGGGGTGGGTGAAAGGGGGTTTGTGCGCGGCGAAGCAGAGAGTCGGGACGTGATCGGAGGTTCGGGCAAATGTTGGAAAGCTGATGTCGGGCCGTAAGCCGTGAGTTCCAGCGTCTGCTCGTCAATCTATCAAGCGGATCGTCAGCATTCACAGCATTGCAAAAAGGAAAAGAATGAGCGAACCTTTAAGCGATTTATCCCGACACCGTCAGCAACGTCGGTTTCTTCGACTTCGTCTTCGTCTGACTGGATGAGCTCTGTCCTGTAGCGTGTCGATTCCCCTCCGGTAGCCTGCGGGTCTCTGCCGTCCAGCAGCGCCTCTAGAGTCTTGATTCTCTCTCGCAGCGCCGCGACTTCACCCTTCCTAGCGGTGCGCCGCTTGTCTACGTCTTCGGACCAGACACATTCGCTCTTATACAGCGCGCAGGTAGCTGAGGGCAAAGAAGGATAGGCGACTGTAAGCGCCTGGGGTGGGGGAGCCGAAGGGATCTTCGCTCTCGAGACAGCAAGACACGAGTACGCACAGCAAATTGGTTGCACACCATCGCACTTGGCTTTCCTGTCAGGTGCGAGCGTTTGTATCAGCAGCACGACTTGGAGACGCTCGTCGCCAGCGAACGAACGAACCTCTTCCGACAATTGTTGCAAGACTTGGAGGAGTAGGAACGACGGCGAGGTGGATCTGTGGTCGTCGTCTTACGTCCTTTGTTCTCTGGCCTTTGCTGCGAGAGCATCTAGGACATGAAGCGAGCGAGCGATAAGGAGAATGAAGGGGAAGAGCAACCAGCTGAATATTTTAGACCAGCTGCTGAAACATTGATCGGCCGCTCGTCAGGTGCTCATCATTATGGGACCACCACCAAGTGATTGTATTCAATGCTCATTGCACGCATTGTAATATTCACAGGGAGAAAGCTAAAACCTCGCGGCCTTCTCATTCGGCTCGGAACAACCCGGACCCGTCACCAGACTCGACTACAATCCAATGGGAGAGCGTTACTAGACTCCAAGCGCCGCTGAAGCTCGTTCAGCAATCGAACCCATGAACCCGCGGAACCCTGTCGAAGAAACGTTCTCCTTCTCTGCTGCTCGTTTGCCAGAGTCATCTTGGTTCGGAGTTCCCCATCCTCCTCCTCCAGGCGTGTGAATCACGAACCGATCCCCTTGCCCAAACTTGACCGAGTTGCGAGGGCCCAAATTGATGTGACGAGGACCGGCTCCTTCCTTCAAGTCACGATCTTGTGCTCGTCGTTGCTTGATCCAAGTGTTCTTGCCTCGACCTCCGCTAGCCCCTCCTGCCAGTCCATACGGCGCGTTGACTCGACGCTGTCGAACAAAGACGCCGCTGTGAGCTATGATGGTTCTCTTCGATCGAGACAGAAGGAAACGAGCTCACTTCTGACAAGATCGAAACCTGTACGTCCGGAATCGTGAACTCGAGGTCTCGCACGATACCATCTCCTCCTCGGTACAAGCCATCGCCACCACTTCCCGGTCGGAGCGAAAACTCGTGTAGGATTACGGGATACCGTCGTTCCATGATCTCGGGATCCGTGATGCGAGTGTTGGTCATGGCGACATGCTGCACAGAGAGACAGCGCGAGCTTAGATCGGAAGTTTGTTTTCGTTGACAGTCACGATTCACTCACCACTCCGCTTTCTCCGTGCCAGGATGGTCCCGCTCCACTACCTCCAGCGATCGTTTCGTAGAAGCCGAAATCGTCGTTGCCGAAAGTCAGGTTGTTGCAGCATCCCTGTGATGCCGCACACGCCTGGAACGCTCGCAAGACGACATCACAAATCCGTTGACTGGTGGTGACATTGCCCGCCACGACCGCGACAGTCTCGGAAGGGTTCAGGATGGTACCGGTGGGGATTTTGACTGCCGACGAAAAGAAGGGCTCAGAAAGACCGCATGATGGAAAGCGGTGTACGGGAGACAACTTACGCGTGACGGGAGTCAGACATCCTGAATTGAGCGGGATCGGCTCATTGCAGAGCGCGCGGAGACAGTAGATGACCGCCGAGGAACAAACGGCAACTGGACAATTGAGCGACGACCAAGATTCGTACCCTGTACCTTCAAAGTCAAACACGGCGGTACCGGCTGTCGGGTCGATATCGATCGTGAGCTCGATCGGCGTTCCACTGCGATATCAGAATGGTCGGGATCAGCGGACAGTTTCCTGGCAAGGCTTCATTCTTAGTCTGCTCACTCGTCCATGTGATCGATGGCGTGCAGTCTAGTGCCTGACTTCTCTGCAGTCCTCTTGAGGAGCTCGCGTACGGCACTCTCGGCATTCAAGGTGATGAAGCGCATGTATCGCTGAACTGTGTGCAGAGTCCATTCCTTGATGACTGTTGACGCAGGATGGTCAGGAGATCGCTCGAGCATTGCAGGGTATGTGGGAATGCGACTCACGTGCGTTGATGAGGAAGACTCCTTTATGGTTGGCAGCGATTTGGGCTTTGAGATCAGACTCGACGTCGGAGAATGATCTCGAGCCGGACGAGCCCGGATATGCCGCAGGCTCGTCAATGAGGCGCTTGACGAGACCTTCACGATCATAAACACCATTGCGAACGATCTTGAAAGTCTCGATCCTGGCACCCTCTTGGAAAATGGTAGTCGCCAAGGGAGACATGGATCCGGGCGAGATACCGCCTATGAAAAGGGACATAAGCCGGGCCTCAGGGTTTCCAGCAAGATGGATATTGCCTTACCGACATCTGCATGGTGTCCCCGAGAAGCAGTAAAGAAGATCACTTCGCCCTTTTCGAACACGGGAGTAATGACGGTAATATCAGGCAGATCTGCGAGCGGAATGAAATGTCAATGCTCTGCTCCGAGGGTCAGACGAAAGCGACTAACGAGAGCCTCCGGCGGTCGGCGAGTTGGTCAAAATCACATCTCCCTCGCAGATTCCATCGCCTGAAGGCGCGTCCTTGCCGATGCCGAGTGTCTTGATTTGGTAGGCGACGGCGAACGACATGCTGCCGAGATGGACAGGAAGATGCGGAGCATTCGATACGAGACGACCTTCGGCATCAAACAGTGCACAAGAGAAGTCGAGTCGTTCTCTGCTCGGAAAGCTTCGTCAGCAAAGGCACGAGCAAGTGTGATGCATGTTTCTATTGAGTACGTACTTGATGTTTGTCGAGACAGAAGTGTGTCTCAGCGAGTTGCCCATCGCTTCGGCAATCGACATGAAGCGATTCGCAAAGAGTGCGAGCGTGATAGGATCGGCTTTGTCGGCTGCCATGATTGCGAGAAGTAGTATAACTTAGGATCGCAAGTCGAGCGAATGAGTTCGAGGTCAAAGAGCGGATGTCGAAAGTCAAGTGGTTTCGACAGAGATTGTCTGACGTCGGAATCAAGCGTGCTATCTGGTGGGGCAAACACGCAAGCGAACGAGTGGGGAGTAGTTGCCGATTGAGATTCCGGGTCTTTGCGCAGGGCGGAATTAGACTCTGCACGGCTCGAACCGAGCGCGGTGCAACTGCAATTCCCGCCCCGGCCAATCAGTTGGACTACCCACAGAGTTCTTCCCCATTAGAGAGACCCCTGAGCAGCATTGCGATAAACCCTCGGGTCGCCCACATCATCCGAGAAACTTGGTCTCTCCTCTCGCTTGTTTCCCTCCAAGCTCTCGCCTGTTTATATCACACCACCAACTGCCCAGACTTGTACTCATGCCGCACATCATGTCCAAGGTTCCCGACCACTGTGAGCAGCTGGCACCATCGTTCCCCCGCCGGAACTTGGCATCATCCGGGATTCACGTTGACGCTTGTCCTGTCGCGTCACAGCCATTCGAGTGTCGATTGATCGCGGAGGAACGTTCGCAGACTGCTGGTGCAGCTGGCGAGTCGAGGGCGAACAGGGCAGGAAGGAGAAAGTGTTCAAGCTGCTGTCATCGGATCCGGGCAACTACGAGGACGCTCCGACAGAAGCATGCCGACGAGTCCTCGAGCATGTCACTGGAGATGCCTACCCCCGCGGTACCAAGCTGCCGACCCAGAAAATCGAATACATTCGGTACGAGCCTGATTGCCTTCTGTCGAGTCGTGTTCTCGACTGAGACGTTCGCTTGTACCCCAGGCTCTCGACGACCGTCGCGACGAATGCTCTCCTTGAGCGCAAGGGTGCCAAGCACGCTTTTGTCGTCACGAAGGGCTTTCGCGACTTGCTTCGGATCGGAAACCAGTCGCGACCTGACATCTTTGCACTCAATATCCAACGACCGGAGGTCTTGTTCGACGAGGTGCTAGAGTAGGTTGTCTCTCTGACTCGACACAAATCTGGCTCGTACCTAATGACGCTTCTCGAGCAGAATCGACGAACGAGTGACGATTGTTGGATATACTTCGAACCCTCGCTTTGCTGAAGAAGCCGTCAAGTTTGACGAATCTGGAAAAGTGACAAGCGCACACAAGGGAGACATCGTGCAAGGTGTTTCTGGAGAGGCAGTCGAGATTTTGCGCAAACCTGGTGCGTCTTCCCACATGTCTTCGAGCATAACCATTTTCGACTAATCGATTGAATCTTACCAGATTCTGCCAAGATTCACACCGACCTCCAAGCTTTGTTCGATCGTGGCATCCGCTGCATTGCGATCTGTCTCGCGCACTCCTACACATTCCCTCAACACGAGCAAATCGTTGCCGACATTGCCCAAGAGATCGGCTTCACCCAAATCTCGGTCTCGTCTGCGCTCTCGCCACAGATCAAGATGGTTCCGCGAGGCACATCAGCCTCTGCCGACGCATACCTTTCGCCCGTCCTCAAAGAATACATCGCAGGGTTCTTCAAAGGGTTCGAGGATGACCTCAAGACGGGCAAGAGCGCCGCTCGAGTCGAGTTCATGACTTCGGAGGGTACCCTCGTCGAGGTGGCCAACTTTTCCGGCTTGCGAAGTGTCATTTCAGGCCCTGCAGGAGGTGTCGTCGGCTGCGCGAAAACCTCGTGGGATGAAGAGCGCCAGATCCCTGTCATCGGTACGTCCATTGAATGAATCGTGACCAATCCGAAGCGCCGTGCTCATGCGACCGCTGCTGTTCAGGTTTCGACATGGGTGGAACGAGTACGGATTGCTCGCGATACGCGGGTCAATTCGAGACAGTGTTCGAGTCGACCACAGCTGGTGTTTCGCTGTTCTCGCCTTCGATCGACGTCAACACGGTCGCCGCTGGAGGAGGCTCACTCCTCACCTTCAAGAACGGACTCTTCAACAGTGGACCTCACAGTGCTGGATCTCACCCAGGACCCGTCTGCTACCGAAAAGGCAAGTGATCTCACAACAGCAATTTTCGACGGCCGAAGCTATTGCTGACTTTCGCTCTCCATCAACAGGCGGATCTCTCGCAGTCACTGATGCCAACCTAGTGCTCGGTCGGCTCTCTCTCGATCATTTCCCGAAGGTCAGTGCCTTAGTCTAATTCAAAGACTTGCAGACCACCTCCATTGACCAATTTGCACCTTGCAGATCTTTGGCAAGACGGAGGATCAACCTCTCGATCTCGCTGCGTCGGTAGCCGCGTTCGAGATGCTGCGAAAGGAGATCAACACGTACAACGTGCAGCACGGAACAGGCAAGGAGCTCTCGATCGACGAAGTTGCGATCGGTTTCATCAAGGTTGCAAACGAGGTCATGGCGTGAGTTTTTCCTTCTGAAACCGATTGGTGACCAAGATCGAGCAGTCGACCTGATTCATGTTTCTCGTGCGCCACAGTCGACCGGTTCGTTCTTTGACGGAAGCGCGTGGGTTCAAGACGAGCAGTCACTTGCTCGCTGCGTTTGGAGGAGCCGGAGGTCAACATGGTGAAGCTCGTCCTTGTCTCTCCCAATTCTTCCATGACAAGAATTTGCTGACGAAATGGGAATTGTGTCGCTAACAGCTTGTGAGCTTGCCAAAAACCTTGGCATCACCAAGATTATCATTCATCAACACTCTTCCATCTTGTCTGCCTACGGTGTACGCATCATATTTTTTTCTCCTTTTCCCATTCACCCGTCAGTGGCTCGAACCGGGTTGGCACGAATTGACGCCGTTCGACGCCTTCACTTTGCGCAGATGGCTTTGTCGAACCGAGCGTACGAACAACAAGAACCATGTGCGACCGAGTACAACGAGTCCTCTCGACCTTCGATCATGGCTCGCATCGAGAGACTCAGCGCCAAAGTCAAAGCGGAATTACAACAACAAGGGTTTGAAGACAAGATGATCGAGATTGAACCGTACCTCAACATGCGGTAAGGTCTCATTCCTGCATATTTAATTACACAAACTCAAAACTAATTTTCGAAATTCTACTTCTTTCAGGTACGATGGTTCCGATACTTCGATCATGACGCTCGCACCTTTGGATGGATCTTTCGACTACCACACCGCGTTCGAAACGGCGTACCGAGAAGAGTTTGGATTCTTGCTCGATTCGAAATCCATCATGGTCGACGACATTCGAATTCGAGGGATCGGCAAATCTCACGAAGGGTTGGGAGAATCGACCCTAGCAGAAGCGGACCGACTCGAATTCCGACCGGTCAACGTCGAGCTCAAACGAGAACAGAACCTTGGCGACATGTACTTTGAAGAAACGGGTAGGATGAAGGTCCCCATCTTCTTGTTGGAGAATTTGCAAGCTGGGGAACTCGTTCAAGGTCCAGCTGCTTTGCTCGATGGTACTCAATCGATCATCTTGACCCCAGATGCAGTCGCCAAGATTTGCAGTCGTGCTGTGTATATCGAGCTTTCCTGATCTCACAATTTTCGTGTCGTTTTTTTCTTCACTCAGGATGTATAGTTTTCTGGTCATTCGCAAATACTTTTCCGTCTCTCTCTCGTTCAACAAGGGTTTCCCTTTTCTTTGTTATTTGCACAATGATGATTATATCCAAAATGCATTACCTTCACCCTCATTCGATCAAATGTTCTCTTAATGGAAGTGCTACGGCCTGTTTGTCCTCAAACACTGCTTCGTGGAGTTTCGACTTGAACCGGTACTTGATTCGCAACTGTTTCTTCTCTCCGATCGCAGGATCGTAGAATCCCAACAAGGCCGATTTCGAACGGTTCGAAGGAATGACTAGTTGTGAACCATTCGGTGCGAGGAGCGCTTGCAGAGCGACTTGATTTTCGGGTGGTAAGGGAGGACAAAATAAGGATTCAGGGGTCAATACGCAGTTTTGATTGATGCTTTCCAAAAATTGATGTGGTACTTACGGGTCACGTCTAGGAATCTCTGTTCGATGGGATCCTCGACTTTGTCATCGATCGATTCGAGAACTCCATAGACTGCTTGATCAATGATCAAACCTGTATATATAGAAAAAAAAACCATGTCCGTAAAGCCGCAGCAACATTTTGGTTTGAGAGCGAGAGGGTTCGTTTCTAACCATTCTTGGATTCTTCTTGTTCAACTCGTTTCGTGACATGATCCTTGACCAACTCTTGAGCTTGCAACGCTTGTTCCCGTTTCTCACGAATAAACTCTTCGTGTTCTTTTCTCAACTCTTTCAATTTCCTGTTCCAAGAGAGGAAAGTATAAGCCCCGCCCGAATGCGATCAAACCTGGTCAAGGAGGAAGTCGGATAATTCTTTGGAAAAAAACTCACGAAGAAAGTTTTCTCCGTTTCCTAGGAGCGAGGAGGAAATGATTTGTCGTGACGACTCCGATTGCAGGGAGTAGAGTCAGAGTCGTGAACAATTTCGGATCTAGCGAAGTTGAAACGATGATGGGCAAAGTGATTCTCTGTCCCAATCTCATGATCCTAATCATCAAACGAGAGAGAGAAAAATATTTCAGCACGAGCTTTCGGCAAGTCATGCGCGCAAAAGACTTAGAGAGAGGGTGATTTACCTGATCTTGAGCGTCATGGCTCCATTGACGGCGACGTCGAGTCCCAATCCAGTCTTGACATTCTCAGTAATTCTCCGATCGACGGTCCATCCAACACTCATCGCTCCAGTACTCGTCACGACCGCGTTGACCCCGAGTTTGAACCCACTCAACACTGTCGTACCCCATCCAGTCGAGAGTTGTTGAGTAAACACTCCCGACGTGAGTTCGGCGGCCCACCCGTTCGTGTGTTGCAACCCCACCGACAAGGTCGAGTCGGATACGGCGGGAGCGGAAGCGTAGCCCCACGATCCCAACGAGTATGAACCTGATCGCAGGGTCAAGATGCACGTCACATGTTCGTAGATCCTGCGTCCGAGCGTCAGGGTGAACTTGGGAGGTTCTGGGAACGCCAATGATCGGATCGGGAGGAATTCGACACGCGCGAACGAGTCGCTGTCTGGTGCATATGTCGTCTTGAACGTGAGGGAGCGAGGTCGCAAGAGAGTCGTGCCGAGTTCAAAGTTGAGTTTCGAAGAAGGGTTGTGTTGCAGTTTGACGATGAAATTGCCAGCACCGACACCTTGACGTGCGACGATTTGAGAGGTCAGGATGAGCGCGGTGGCGGGATTGAGTGGGGTCTGCACAGCAGAAAGCCGACAGGTTCAGTCAAAGGTCGACCAGAAGAGGGATTAAGTTTCTCACGGTGAAAGAATGCTTGAGAAACAGTTGTCGAGTCGAGACACTCTGTATCCGATCGAGCAACGAGAATTGTTTGGGTCCGCCGTACTTTATCCGTTCTTCGTCCGAGAGAAGCATGACGCGGGCGTCAGACGTGACGGTCAACTCTCCTCGCGACCGGACAAGACTCTCGAGGTTTGCTTCGAGCTGTTGACGATTCAACTTCTCGTACTCTGCCCGTAGCTGGAAATTGGAGACTGGCAAAAGTCAGCGCGCGATTTTGAAACCCAGAGTACCAATGTGACTCGCCTCTTGCGCGGACTTGAGTTTCGGTCCGACTTCGAGTTCCGATTTCAGTCCTTCGTGTCCAAGTTCGTCGTAAATGACCCGCTTGCGCGGGTCAGACAAGACCTCGAACGCATGGTTGATCGCCTGAAACCTCGAATCGGCGGCTTGCTTGAGGTTGGGGTCGCGGTGGCGGTCTGGATGCAGCATGCGCGAGAGAGAGACATAGCTGCGTTTGATCTGATCTGGAGTGCAGTCGCGTGCGAGGTTGAGGATCGAGTACAGCGAGTCGCTTGGTTCGAGCTCGGCACCTTCGTCGTCTCGGTCGCGCGTGTCGCCAAAGAGAGGTTCCTGACGATCCCATGGAACTTCTTCCGCGGTCGAGTGCTCGATCGAGTCGTCGGAGTACGGCATGACGGGCGGCAAGACGGTCGGAGTGGGGAGAGGGGGCGAATCCGACCAGGCGAGCGATCCAAAGGGCACGTTCACCACGTGCTCCAAGCGTCGACTGCGATCGTATGGGGTTGCCCCGTCCGAACAGTCTCGAGCAGACGAGTGGTAGAAAGTTGAGCGATCATCTTCGAATCAACATTATTCTGTCCTCCTCCCGTGTCGATCGCTCATCAGGCTCGTGCAGTTCGTCATCTAGATGGTCGGTCAGCTCTCCCTACTCTGAATCGAAGCATCGGTTGACGAGGTTCACGTCAGGTCGCGACTTCCTCGTCCTCATCTTCGGATGCGAGCACTGCACCCGCCGACACCTCGCGCACTCGCCCGAGTCCTGCAGAGCATGCAGCGAAGGTGTTCCAGCCCGAGTATGTCGAGCCGACTCGCATCACCGTCCAGGGACCGTTCATCCCGACTCCCGACACTTCCGCAGGCCCATGGACTGGCCAAGGCGAGGCAACAGCAGCCGTCGAGATCTCGTTGAGTGACGAACAGGTCAAGGATGCCGAAGCGTGGCAGCGACAACGACTCGCACGGCGGTTCGAGCACGAGCAGGAACGCGTCGACAAACACCTCGCCGAGATCATTCACGACAACCTCGACGTACCTTTGAGACTCAACTCGATTCGGTTCCTCGGTGCCAAGACGACCCGTCCTGGGTTCTTGTCCCAGATTGTCGCCCCGTACCTCGTTCCGATCCCCCCTCCCGCGTTCCTCGCTTCGACGTTCCCAACTCCCTCGACGAGTTCGCCTTCGAACCAGACCCTCAAGTCTCTCCTCCAGACGACTCGCCAATTGACCGATCATCTCGAGCGATTGGACATCTTCCGCCCCGGCTCGATCACTCCGACCATCGTCAAGAGTGACAGCGTCCTGAGTCACAAGGACGAAGTGGACCTCGTCTTCAACGTTCAAGAGCAGCCCAAGTACTTTGTACGCACCTCGACCGATGTCGGAGACGGTGAGGGCAACGCAGTCAGTTTTCCCATCTCTCTCTCTCGCATTGTTTTCACCTGCCTGATCCGTCCTTCCGACAGACCGGTACTGCCAAGATTCGCAACGCGTTCGGAGGCGGAGAGACGATCGAAGCCAACGTTTCGTTCGGTACTCGCACGAAATCCGCGTTCCAAGTCAAATTCGATACCCCGGTCAACGCGTCTCCATCAACTCGGTTCGACTTGTCCGTTTTCTCGGCCGAACGAGATTTGAACTACTTTGCGAGTTGCAACGAATCGACAAAAGGATTTTTGGCGAGATTACGGGTGCGCAGCTTTTTCTCTTTCATAATGTCGTCCCCAGTTCCACTCATGATGGACTCTTTTGGAGCAGACTCTGAGTCCATTTGGATCTCACGAATTCGCGTACGAAGCCGTGTTGAGACAAATCGGTCAAGTCGCCCCTTCAGCTTCCATGTCGTACGTTGTTGATCTTTCTCGTTGATCGGAACAAGGGGAAAATGCTGACTGTTGCGGCCCACAAAACCCCCGAAAGTGTACGAGATTCGGCGGGACCTAGTGTCAAATCTGCCGTGTCTCACACGTTTACGAGAGATTCGAGAGATGATCCATTCATCGCGACTCGAGGGTTCTACCTCAAACTCAAACAGGTTCGATTCAATTCTCGCCTTTTTCACCTCTCTCAAGAATAGGAATTGACGATGTAGCTTTTTCTTTCTCAGGAATATGCGGGTCTCGGTGGAGATGCGAACTTCTTGAAATCTGAACACGAGAGTTCAATCTCTCGTTCTCTTGGAAACGGATACGTGAGTCTCTCTCTCCCTCGAACTTTCGTCGCAGTCTCAGCCCAGTATGATCTCACGGAGGAGATGACTCTGTGTGAAACAGTCGGTCTCGTTCGGTACTCGATCAGGACTCTTGTTCCCGGCTACTGAACCTCAGTCTTCGTCTTCCACCACCCCAAGACCTTCAAACGTGCTCCTCTCCGATCGGTTCCATTTGGGAGGTCCAACTTCAGTACGCATGTTGAGACCCAACACGCTCGGACCTCGAGACAATCGAGATTATGTCGGAGGTACGGCGTACTGGGCCATGGGAGCGAGTTTGATCACTCCCGTTCGAGCGAGTTGGCCCAGTTTCAAAGGACACGTGTTTGTCAATGCTGGCAAACTCGTAGATACTTCTTCTTCTGCTCGTCAACGTAAGGTTTTCCCCCTATTCCCCCCGAATGACCCCCCTCTGCCAGAAAAGAAACTGAATTTGTTTTTTTCGGGATATCAAGCTTCAAGTTTGAAAAGATTGTTCAATCAACCTCCTTCAATCACGACCGGGTTTGGACTCTTGTACAGACACTCTCTCGTTCGAGTCGAAGTCAACGTTGGAGTTCCAATCGTCGCTGCACAAGGAGAAGGAGTGGTCAAAGGCGTTCAATTCGGATTGGGACTCAGTTTCCTGTGATTACCGGGGGGGGGGGGGGGGGGGGGGGGGGGGGGGGGGGGGGGGGGGGGGGGGGGGGGGGGGGGGGGCGGGGGGGGGGGGGGGGGGGGGGGGGGGGG
>NW_027481692.1:0-31403 GCF_050403365.1 Sporobolomyces koalae
CCCCCCCCCCCCCCCCCCCCCCCCCCCCCCCCCCCCCCCCCCCCCCCCCCCCCCCCCCCCCCCCCCCCCCCCCCCCGATTTATACAGAGCAGGCCGGAGGAAAAACTTCGAGGGATAGGACCTGCAGGGAAAACCGTACCCACTATCAATAAGTATCGACGAGAGGAAAGCAAAGAAGGGTTGAAACGCGGGAACGAGAAGTGCGGAGACGAGGTAGAGAGGAAGAGGGAATTAAATGTTGAGCGGGATGGAATCGAAGATCTTGACGACGTTCGCCGCGAACTTGATGAGGCTGCGTTGGATCGTTGAGTCTGTCGAGTCGAAGACCTTCCGAAGACGAACGACCGAAAACGAAATCCCAGAACGAGTCGTGTGCGAAAGCGATTTGGAGACCTCCTCCGACAACAAATTCCTGTAAATTTGCAAAAGAGGGTGTCCTTGGCATCTCAAAAGGGCGTGCTCTTCGTCTTCAACGTCGTCAGCACACAGTCAGCGAATACGGAGGCTACGCTCAGCCTTTCGATGCCGCAACTTCTCAACCGCGAGAGAGTGCGACGACAACCTCAGTCGAGTCCACGCCTTCCTCCATCCCGCGTTAGCTTGATGAAGCAGACAGCAAGGTCTCCTTGATCCTCTTCTGGAACGTCGACCGTTTCGACAATCCTGCCTCTTCGAGCGCAGTACTGGCGAGTTGTTGAGCATGTCCCTCGGACGGATGAACCTCAGCTCCCCATCGGAACATCGTTCCTCAGGATCCACGCTCTTCGTCCTATGTACAGCAGACGGAAAGCTCTCCCGTCTCTTCGAGAACGGTACCGGCGAGCAGAACGGTGGCAAAGCGACTTGTCTTGACGAGACCGTGGCCGACCTGGATCTGCGTCCTTCGGCGTTGCATTGCTTCATGATCCGATGATCCACGTCCGAGTTACCGAAAGGGACCGCTTCTTCTTCGAAAGTTGCGCCTTCTCTCGTGACTCCCGCAGTCATCGGGACCGCTTCGGAGCGCTCGATTGCTGTTGCCGTGTATACGTTCATTAGCGCCGGACCCGCTGGTGGCCCTCTGGTCCTATCGAATCGGTTCGAGGTTCAGGTTTGCGGCAATGGAGGCTCGTCGCCGGTGGGGGCCCCTTGGCCAATGGGGAATGTCTCATCAGTTTTCCTCCTTTTTGCAATTTCTGAATATGATTTATCATCTCCTAATCTAAAATCTTATAGCGTCGATGGCTGTAGACGGTGTTTATCATGCATGCCAGACAAGCTGCTTGCCAACCCTCTCATGTTCCGTCTTCTCCATCTTTCGGGAAAACATTGACAAGTGGGATTATTTCAGTTTGTTCTTTCTTCTATTGTTTGTGTCCTCGCTCGAAACCCAGATGACAACGTAAAGCAGAAAACGCGGAAAACGAAAAACAAAAGAAAGGAATCTCAAGCTTTGACTCTACCCGTCATACTCGTGATCCCGTCCCACACGCACACGTCTCCCACCAATGGAACGTACTGTTTCGTGACGAGTTTGATCGTTTCTTGTGCGACGATCCCTCCCAACAATGCTGAAGTTTGTGGCAAGGTTGAATGGGAAGAACGACAACTATATAAAAATTTTACCCATTCCCCAAATCAAAATTAGTCAGTCTTGGGCTGATTCAGGATTGAACAAGAGAGAGAGAGAGATAGAGAACGAGACCAACATTTCTTGCAAAGAGTTGAGAATCGATTCAGGTAAACCTTCGTCCTGTTCGAGATCGGGGCTCGAGCTCGAATAGTTCAATTCTTGCAACAACCCTTTCATGATGGATCTCATCTCTTCCAAGTCTCTTTTTCCATCTGAATCTTGATCTGGTGGGAGCGACCCTGGGTAACGATGATGTTTCGAGTAGAATCGAGAAGAAGTTTGGAATGCTAGCAAGATCGGGATCGAATTGTCGATGGGAGTTGACCACGAAGCTTGTTCGAGCAACTCGTCTGATAAAACAAAAAAAGCCCCTAATGAGCTTGACCCAAATAAAGAGAGAAAGAAAGAAAAACCCGTACTGATCTTGCCATTCAAGAGACTTGTTTGAGGGTCGATCACCGATTCGAGTTTCCTCCCTCTCAAGACTTTGATCCACGCGGAATGTTTGACGAAACTTTCGACTTCGTCTTGACCAAACTCTCTCGAGTCCTGCCCTGGTTCAGTCACTTTTGGAACGACCTGTTCGTTCAAAATTTGTCGGAACAAGCTCAAGTCTTGTTTCGCTTTTGATCGGTACAAGGTTTGGAGGGTCGTGTAGGTGACCGAATGAGATTTCATGTCGGGGAGGGCTCCAGTCAGGGGCAACAATCCTGCCGGGTTTGAAGGATGCCGAACAAACAGTTCGAGCGTGTGCAAGAGGACCCAAAAATTGGAAGACTGTTTCAACAATCGATGGGGAAGAACCCGTGGTCAGATTTGAAGAAAAAAATCGCAGAGTTCGGCATGCGATTTCACTCACTCGAGGGGTCAGGTTCTTGCAGGCATCGTCTTGAAACAAGTCTTCAATATCTTGAGGTACCTGATGTCAGCAAGAACGACGAATTGTTAGGGGGTCAACGTGGTCTCGAGAAGACGGGGACGGAGTGAGAGGTGTGAGCCTGACTGGACGTTTCGTACCCGCTCTGCGGTACAGTGCAATTGCTTCATCAAAGTTTTCGGCATCTCCTGATCGTTTGTCCTGTGCGACCTGAGCGAGGAACTGTTTGCGTTCGTCGAACCCTTGCGGGGTGTTGCCGTCGTGCGTACGTTTCCATCGTTCGAGCGCACGGACGAGGATGACAACGGCGGGTGCATGCGAATGTTGGGCGCTGTCCATGTCTTCGTACGGTGGGAACGCGGTCTCGACCCATTCGACCAGGGTGGGGAACGGATGTTCGAGCCGCAGGTCAATCAGAGATTCCGGGTGCGTCT
The DNA here is from genome assembly GCF_050403365.1 of Sporobolomyces koalae. Lineage (NCBI taxonomy): Eukaryota > Fungi > Basidiomycota > Microbotryomycetes > Sporidiobolales > Sporidiobolaceae > Sporobolomyces > Sporobolomyces koalae. The sequence goes on from NW_027481692.1 coordinate 2,924, forward strand.
CGACGAGGGCGACTTCCTCGACCTGAGTCGTGACACTGCCCAAGAATCCGTACGACTCGACCCGCACGAGGGGGATTCCGAGTTGCCATGCGTGATTCGCGAGTTTGACGAGGTCATCGACGGGTTCGACGTCGACCGCGAGTACGAGCGAGTACGGGGCGAGTCGCTCCGGACCCGACGCGAGGAACGTTGTGAGGGATTCGACGATCGCGTGGCCCTTAACGTCGTGGTTGAGTTCGCCGAGGAACTGGACGGCCTGTTCGGCTCGAGGCAGGCCGATCGAGGAGGGTTCGAGGAAAAAGTTTGTGCCGAGGTCCTGTGGGGTGACGAGTGCGTCGTCGAGGAGGGTGAACTGGCCGACGCCGGGCAGGACGAGGTTCTTGAGGGTCGAAGTCGCGGTCGCGTTGGAAGAAACGACGAGCAGGTGACTGTTCTCGAGCGCAGTCTGGCCCGAATGGGCCCACAGGCGCAGTTGCCGGTCGTACCTCTGCGTGTGGGCGTCAGGTCGACTCGGGTTCGAGGCAGGAGCGGACGAGGACGAGGGTGTGGGGGCGACGGGAGGAGGCACGAGCGGGACACTGTCTTGCACGGGCGGAGGCAGCGTCGTCATCCTGATCACTATCCTGCTCGCTGGGTCGGGTCGGCAAGGTCGTCCAAGTGCAGCAACACGAGAGACGCGTCAAGAGATCGGAATCGAGGAAACGACTTTCGGCTCGTCTCATCATCATCGCGACTGCACCGAGTCTCTCATGGCGCACCAGGATCGATACGCATCGCCTCGCGCGGTACTCGGCGCAGAGCTGTTTGAGCGCCTCGCGAACCAGCGCGTGCTCGTCGTCGGGTGAGCTCATCTCGCTCTCCCTCTCTCTGCTGTCGATGTGCTTCGCTGTGACTCCTGACCTTGATTGCTGATACCCGTAGTGCTGGTGGAATCGGATGCGAGCTGCTCAAAAACATGGGTTCGTGCCACCCCTCTGCACCGCAGCTCGCAACTCTGCCCTGACCTTGCGCTTCGACTCGACAGTCATGACCGGCTATGGCACGGGCGAACACGGCGCAATCGAGCTGCTCGACCTTGACACGATCGACTTGAGCAACCTGAACCGACAGTTTTTGTTCCAGAAGCAGCATGTCAAGCGTCCGAAATCCATCGCAAGTCGCTTTTCCTTGCTCCCTTTCTCTTTGACGACTTGTCGTTGACCCCAGATTCGTCCTCTCTGTCTCAGGTGGCGCGGGAGACGGCGCTCAAATTCAACCCGCATGTCAAGATCACCGCGCTGCATCGCAACATCAAGGTCCGGTTCAAAGTTCTCCGCCCTCGCACTGCACTTGACCGAGCTGACCCTCCCTTGCAGGACACCGAGTTCAACGTCGACTACTTCAAGTCGTTCGATTTCGTCATGAACGCCCTCGACAACCTCGGTAACTATTTCAAACCTCGATATCTTCGATAGAAACCATACTTTGGACTCACCTGGAAACTCTCGCAACGACAGATGCGCGAAGACACGTCAACAAAATGTGCCTCGCGTCCAACATTCCGCTGATCGAGTCGGGCACGTCCGGCTACCGCGGTCAGGTCCAACCCATCAAGGGCAACGAGACCGACTGCTTCGACTGCACGGGCAAACCTGTACCCAAGACGTTCGCCGTGTGTACGATCAGGTCGACTCCGAGTACCGCACATCACTGCATTGCTTGGGCGAAATCTTACCTCTTCCCGTACGTCTCGTGTCTCTCTCTCTCTCTCTCTGTCGTATCCCCTGACCGTCGACGCCTTTTCAACCTCTAACAGACAATTGTTTGGTGCCGACGACGAGTCGGACCAGCAAGAACTCGACGACGCTGAAAAGAATGGCGAAAATGGCGAGTCTCTTTTGTTTTCTTCCATATCTCTCGCCCTCTTTATTCGCGGGGCCCGAAGATTGACGAGAGAGCTACGTGTCGACAGTTGACGAGATTCAAGAACTGCGTAAAGAAGCTTTAGCCGTTCGAGAATTGAGGTCGACCCTCACTCGAGAAGGAGCGGCTCAGAGAATCTTTGAAAAGGTGAGAGAACCTGCGTTCACTAGATTCAGCTACCTTTTGGGCACTCGAACTAAAACAGCTGCGGGGTTTGAACGGGGAAAAAAAGGTGTACCAAGCAGATATTGAACGACTGTTGCTCATGACCGACATGTGGAATCACCGCAAACCTCCCCACGCGCTCTCTTACGAACAATTGTCATCTTGCGCTTCTGCGACAACAACGACAATGACGACTGTGGCAGAAGCGGCAGGTACGGGCACGATCAAGGATCAAAGGCAACTCTCCCTGCAAGACTCGTTCGATCTCTTTGTCGATTCGTGAGTACAAATCCAACACTGCTGTTACGCCTTCTTCAATGCCAGAGACTGACTTGAACTGGTTCTGGTGAAATTACAAGGGTTGAGCGATTGAGGAAACGGATCGATCCGACAGGAGAGAACCCGCTCAGTTTTGACAAGGACGATGATGACACTCTTGATTTTGTCGTCGCTGCTGCAAACCTCCGTGCGAGCGCGTTCGAGATTGAATCGCAAACTCGATTCCAAGTCAAAGGTAAAACTGAAACAAAACGCTTTCCTGCTTTTCTGCAGGGAGAGAACTTGGACTGATCTCGAAGAATGCTTTCGACAGAGTACGCTGGCAACATCATTCCTGCGATCGCGACAACGAACGCGATCATTGCTGGTGCGATCGTTCTCCAATCCCTTGCGCACTTGCGCAACAAATGGTCTTCAGCACGCACCGTGTGGTTGAACCGACAAAAAGACAAGATCTTCGATGTCGGACCTTGTTCAAGTCCGAACCCGTTCTGCGCCGTGTGTCGAGTCGTGTACGTCCCGATCCGGTTCAAACGTGGGTTCCGATTGGGTCAATTCGTCGATCAAGTGTGTCTCGATTCGAGGTTGAACCTTCAAGGTCAAGAGGAGAGGTTGAGCGTCATGGAAGGGACGAGGTTGTTGTTCGAAACGGAAGATTTCGAAGACAATCGAGACGAGAGTCTCGATGACAAATTGAACTGTGGAGTCGGTCAATTCTTGGTCGTCGAGAACGATGACAACGATTGGCCCGTTTCGTTCTCGATCGGATCGTCAGTAGTCCTTTTTCATTGCAAGTTCCAAAGCTTTCGGGATGTTCTGACCTGGATTCTTTCCAATCAGGTACTTGCCGGACGATTCGACACAAGATTTCGAACTCGACTTGTCCGCGTACCCGACTTCGGTCCCCAAGAAACCTGTACCACCACCTGCAGTTGACGAGTCCGAATCCAAACCTCAAGACGATGACGAGATCACGTTCGCGATCGACGAAGATCAAGACGAGATTGTGATTGTCGAACCGACGAGTCGAAAGGAGGAACTTGAGAAACAGGCTCTACAACAAGCTGCGATTGCGGGACAAGACAGTTTGAACGGACACGAGGAACAAGAGAGGATCGTGGGCAAGAAACGGAGTGCGAACGAGGCGGAATTGGAAGAGAGCCCGAGCAAGAAGGACAAGAAGTCTCAGACTCAGGTCGATGTGGTCGATCTCACCTGAAAGCTCCTTCGTCGTCTCTCGGATATCACAAACAAGGATACTAGACAGAGAGAGTCAAAATACACTCGTCTCACTGTCAAGGTTACCTCTCGATTGCCCCGAAGCCCCGAAATAAGAAACTACCACTTGAAGTGAAACCGAATAGAAGACTGAGAGCTTGACGCACGACATCAAGTTCTGAGCGAAAGAGATGCGAGGAAATGACGAGAACATCAGCGAGAACCGCAGGTCTTGCCCAGACTCTGTGCTCGGGAGATTCCAAGCGAAAATCGAGACTTACGGCAAGAACGTATCGGCTTGACAACGCATCGCGTGCGAGCTTTGTTTCCAAGTCACGAGTCCTGCAAGGACAAACCCGACAAACAAGATGAACGAGACGAGGAACCAGACCAACGTCCACAACCCTGGGTTCAACGCTGGGATCCTCTCGTAGAACAAAGCAGGGCAGCAAGGGTACTGTTTCGCGAAGAATGCGTCGTCCTAGGGCAACAACACGGTCAGAGACCGTTCTTCTCAAAGGTTCAGCTCGGTACGGACGCTTTCGAGGGAAGGAGACACGAGAACTCACGGCTGCATCCCACAATACGTAGAAAGAAGACATGACTCCGAGGAACAGGACGTAAAGGCGCAGCGGCCACGCATGGTCGACGAACCACAGGCCGACCTTGAGTTGTCGAGAGAAGTCATAATCAACAAGAAAACTGTCGAGAGATGAAGGGCCAAGCTCACCATCAAGGCAATCGCTCCAAGCGTCATGACTTTTGCTGCAAATCCGACCCGGAGGAATACTGCGATCCAGCACAGACCGATGACCTAGGGTATGAACCGCTTATCACTGCCCGAGCGAAGGGTCCTGAAGCCGCACAAACTTACGAAACTAGCGACTTTGCTCGCAAGAGTATTGAACCCACAGAAGGTGAGGATGCCTCCAATCAAGATCGAAAACACGTATCCAGCCGGTAATGCTCCAAAGGGTAGAGGATGTTCTCGATCGTTGCCGACATAGATTCGAGTCGCGCCTCCGAGTTTCGGGTCGATGCTGAAGAAGCCGATCCGATACCCTAGCATGATCGTTGCACAGACATGTCTGGTGCGTGAGAAACAATATAGCGAGTCTGTCAATTCAAGTTGTTCTGTCGCAGACAGAGGATGGTTCTTACCCAATTTCATGAATCGAGACTGTGAAGACCTTGAATGGGTACAAGATATCCCGCAGACCGTACAAGTTCCAGCCGATAGCAATGCCGACGATACTGCCAGGGGACGCGAAGGAATAAGCTTGAAATGAAAGACTCGACAAGCTTTGCAAGATGTTACTCTGTGAAATCTGTGTGTTAGAGGCAGACGACTTGCACGCACTCATCAAGAGTACTCACAGATTGCGATGACATCTTGAACGGGCGAGACGAAGGAAAAATCAGGAAGGAGATCAGAAGCGAACCATGAGAGTATTGATCGCACGCACAGAGTGTGATGCTTTCTATAATGCCCTCGAATCCTGAGTATTCCCAGTTTGCGAGCGGAAGCAGAAGTTTGAGAGAAACTCACGATCATGAGTCGGAACCAGGCCAGTCTGTTCCCTGATGTTGGCATCTCCTGGCAAACAGCCAGTATCGGAGGGTTCTTGAGGTTTCGGGCGTTGCGGGTCTTGGGTCTTCGTGTGCGTCGCCGTCGCCACTGTCGTACGTGAAGTTTGCAACAGAGTTGTCGTCGGGTAGAAAGTGAGCGTCAGATACGAAGGTCCGAGAACGGTTAGGGTTGAAGCGCCTTTGTAGATCGTTTCGGTCGTGGTTCCCCCATCAGCAGTTACGGGATCCTCGACTCCGAGCGTAGTACAGATCGTGACCACTTCTGGAACTTCCTGGGTGCTGCTCGAGCGAAACAATCAGCAACCTGGAAGCATTTTTGTACAGAGATTGGGAAAGGCTCAAACTTTGTCACTACTACTGTCGAGGTAAGTGTCTTCCAGTCTGGTGCGATCTGTATCAGCTGGTGTACCCCGTCAGAGAAGAGCAGTCGCTCGGACGAACCGTTCCAACGCTTGATCAGGGCAATGTCGTCTTGTCGCAAATCAGTCCAGCTTTCGTAGGTGACTAGATGGATGTCCTTCTCGATACCAAAGGAACCCGAGTTCGCGACGGATACTGGACTCAGGCTCGAGACACTCGTCGCGGCGTCATCGAACATTGACGAAGGAATCGTCGCGGCAACGAGACCCGATGTTTCAGATGTTGGCGAAGGATCGAGCTGAAACGTTACGCCTTCGGAGTTGGTGACAATCGAAGGCAACGTCGGTGAATCGGAAGTAAGCGGAATGTACGAGATCCTGGGACCGAGCGTACCGGCCCGTATAGCTGGAGACGAGTTTGACAAGCTGCGGTTGTGAGGTGCCATCCCTCCTCAATCGAAGTAACGAACAAAGGAGCTTCAGGATCGAAGGAGCAAAGAACGACAAGCGTTCGCTCAACATAACATGCGCGGGGTGTGCTCCTCCGAGACAAATATCAGCTGATTTTTGTACTTTGTAAGGTCTGGACCCCGCATAAACTCGCGCTACAGGCAGTCCCTCAGATGAGGTCGATTGTGTAAAGCCGAGAGCTTGTGCAAGCGTCTTAAACGAGGATGCGAATGCAAGATGGGTATGTACAAATTTAGCAAGACAAAAGCGAAAGACTCGCCGTCTTCTCTTGCGCTAGCTTGCTGCTGCTTTGTCTTGTGCCTCTTTCTGATCCTTCTCGACTTTGACCGCGGCTGCGAGTAACCTCTCGACCCGCTTCGATTCTTCCTCCCACAATCCGTTCGCAATGTCTGGTTGCAAATTGTCGAGAATTGGGAGACTGTGAACCGAAAGCCGTCAGCTCCTGCTTCGTAGTCTGACCGAGTTATGCAAAGCGAAGAACCGTACCGAACTTTGAGGCCTTCGCGATACAGAGCGCCACCTTGAACAAACATTCTCGTTTCTCCTCGTTTTCGTTTCTCCTCCTCGTCCTCGACGAGGATTCCCTCGGGAGTTTTGACTCGCTTCTTCTGCTTCTTGCCTCTTTCACCCTCTGCGACCGTGTCGGCCATGAGAGCGCCGAGTATCACTTGCGCACCCTCGCTCGCAGATTTCGCAAAGAGCCAGATGAAGGGTAGGAGGACAAGGTAAATCGCCAACCCGATCGGGGAGTATCGAGGATGTGTTGGAGAGGCGCGAAGGGTTTGACGGATGTAAGAGCGAGTTAGGCCAGGACAGACAGACAAGGCAAGAATCGGCGAAGATGTCGGAAGAGCATTCGAAGGAGGCTCTGCGGAGCTCACGCTCGGAGCTTGGTTCGTTGCAGCAGACGGGGCGGCAGCGGAAGTCTGATCGATTCGCGACTGGAACTCTCGCCAGAGCAGGACAGACGCGAGAGCGACTTGACCTTCTGCAAGCCAGGGCGCCTTGGTTGGATAAGGTCGCGATGCATAGTCGAGGGCGAGAGGCTGAAAGGTGGTCGGCAAGATAGCCGAGTAGAACGGCGAGACTTGGTTGACGATACGGATGGGCGAAGTTGCAGTCGCGGCTGAGCGCAGCAGGGTTGGCAGCAGGAGCTGCACCAGTGCGTGCCGCCCCGTCAGGTGCGTTGCGTGCGTCTCGCTCATAGTCTCTTGAGTGCCAACTTGCTCGATCTGACGGGGCGTTATGCCATACCCGACTCCTTCCTGGCCGCCGCCGTCACCGTCGCAGAACACGATGCCGTCGATCCTCGCTTCGAGATCTTGCACCATGCCACTCTTGGCGTCCTTCTGCCACTTCTGAATGAAACCCTTGATGCTGTCGATCGATGCGAGGTCGCATTGCTCGACGTAGATCCTTTCGTTCGACGAGGTCGAGCGCAACAGCATTAATAGCTGGACGACTGCCGAAGAAGTCGGATCCGGGTGCAGCGCGATAACTTGTGCTCCCTGTGCGGCCAAGAACTGCAGTACTTCAAGACCAGTGCTCGAGAATGCACCCTGTCACCAAGCACACGAGGAGGAGTCAGGCAGTCAGCGCGTGTGCTTCATCTCTGCTCACAGTTCGAACGAGAACGTACAGCTATCATGTAGGTCTTGCCTGCAAGCTCCTTCTCCTCGCGGCAGACGTAGCCCTTGGACCAGCTCCGAACGGAGAGGGCTGCAGTTGCGATCCCGGACCACTTTGTGAGCTGCCACACGATGTCGGACGAAGTCAAAGCATGGATCGCGATGGGCAACGGCATCGTAGCCTAGGTCACGCGAGCGTTGTCGACGTTGATCGTTTGAGAAAGTCGAATCAGTGAAGCCGCGCCGCGCGCAGCCGACGCGACACGTGTCACGCGCGCGCGTGCTGTTCGTGAATCGCTTCGGCAATCTCTCCGCTTCGTACACTCGTCGATAGCAGCAGCTTCTCTGACGATACTTGCACGCAAGGATACGTCAACACTGCGGCCACCTTGCAACACACTTGCACGCAACAGAGGTCGAGCCGCTTCCAATCCCTCCTCAAAGGCACCCGAGAGTCAGCCAAGCATGCAGACGACATTCCTAGCACTGCCGCTCGAGGTCAAGGCCAACATCCTACGATATACCGACCTCGTCACGCTCGCATCGGCGATCCGGTCGCATTCGTCTCTCAATGCCGCTTGGAAAGCCTTCTCGCAAGACATCAGTCGAGCGATCTCGATTACCGAGGGCTTCGCAGATGCCAAAACGGCAGGCGCAACGGATCCAGTCCAGCCTCGAGGGTGGTCCATCAAGCGCAACCTCGATCGCGAGACTAGCGGTGACGAACTCGCACAGGTCATTCGTGAACAACGATCCATGACTGGCGCGCTGGACCATGTGCGAGATTGGACCACGTACGCGAGAACCGTGTCACAGATTCACAAGAGATGGAAGACCGGTCGCACCGCCCTTCAAACTATAAAGCAACTCGACATGGGCGCTGCAAAACGCTTTGGCCTGCCGGGACTTCCCTCGTTCTGGAGGTTCAAGATTGACCCCATTTCTCGATGGTACATCGTGACCGGATCCGATGGGGGCGTATGGGCCTTCGACACCGACGGGAAGCTCGAGTGGTGTACGACTTTCATCACGGGCCACAAGGGCCATGTTGAACTGACGCACGACGGCACCGTCTCATACATGTCGACCGCTATTGGCTCTCGCCGGTTCCTCATCTGGCGCTTTCACGACCCGACAAAGCTCGACCCAAGCAATCCTCCGCCTGAGGGCAAAATCACGCCCGAGCTATTTGAAACCATCTGCTCCCGCACTACAGTGCTAAACCCAGTGGGTCGAGGCTTCCATCCCTACATGATCGTCGGGACCGGATCCCTCGCGCGTGCCTCGAAACTTCGCTACCCGTTCTTCTTGGCATCGGCCCAAGGCGAGGAGAACCCTCTCACTTTCTCCGTCTGTCGCTGGAACCTCGTCCAGGATTCGGGTGCAGGGCAGAGCATATCGCTAGACTACAAAGACATCGGCGAGTTCGGCGTCCTCTATCTCGAGCTCGACTATCATTCTATCTTTGCGGCGGGCATGAATACAATCACTTCGGCGAGCTTCGATGAGACGGGATACCGATACTGGCCACCGGCTCCTCCGCAAGACCATCGAGAACTGCAACCCCTCTCACCAGCTTCACTCTATCGAGCGTCGGACGAAGCCGAAGCCGAAGGTAGGGCCTGGACCGCAGTGCACCACGATTCCAAGGAACGCTTTGTTGTCGGCGCCTCGAGTTTCTTCAGCCCTCGAAGAAGCGGCGACCACCCCGTCAGCATACTTACGATAACCTGGGACTATGTGAAAACGTTGCAATCATCAGATCCGGACGAATTGGAAAGCAAGACGATCAACCTGTGTCTCGCAAGTCGCTTTCGCTTTCGCTCTCTCGCTATTGATCGACCACGCGCAGCGTCCTGACTTCGCTCTCGTGTTGTTCTGCAGGATGGTGTCGACCTCATCTCGCAGCTCTCTGTCGAGAATGATCGAGTTGTGTTCGTCGCATCATCGAAGATCGGACATGCGCTGTTCCTCCTCAACCTCGAACCCTTCGACACGATCACAGCTTTTGTTCAAAATCCTCCCGAGCTCTTCTGTCTTCAATATCCCCTGCCTTGTGTCCAGGAACCACAAAGGGTCGAGCAGACCTCGTGCGAGGTGTACGTGTCGATTGAAAGCTACCCGACGGTGACGGACGAGGTACCGTCACTTCGAACGAATCCCATGGCTGAAACGCTGTCGATAACGCGGAGCCACATGTGTGTGTTTTTTGACGCGACGAGCCGCGATTGGATCACGTCTGGATTCAAACATCCCTTCCCGTACCAATGGAAGACTCTCGACGGACAAACAGTGCTCGCAAGTGATCCCTCGACCACGTTCACTTGGAACCCGCCCAGGCGTTACCATGGACATGCCGAATCCCTGGTCGACTACTTCTTACCCGGGGACGAGGTAAATTCGCTTCGACCGCGGTGGAGCTTGATTCAGAGTCTCGCAGCTCAAAACGACCGGCTCGTCGAGCGACTTGGGATCGATACGCCGGGACTGCGAACTGGTACTGACGCGATACTCGAGTTTCGGTTTTGCGACCCTCCTGCATAGCGCTTTTTTTGACCCAAATTTCATACCTTGAATTTCTACTGTCCCTCTCTGTGTGAACCTGCATATGCACAATCGCGATTCAATGTAGCTCGTATGCGCCACCGCTCGAGGTAGAATGTGCCCGGCACATTCAGCTTTTACTTGCGGGGTTTGCCTCTCGGAAAAGAAAGGGCGCCGAGCTCGGAAGGTCTTCGGGTTTCCGCGGGACTCGTAACTATTGTTCTCCGTCAATATACAACTCGGTTCTCAGGGTGCAGGATTTGCCCGCCGAAGGGGAACTGAGTTCTGGAAGAGAAGATGACATTTTCCATGACACGCACAACAAGCTTTGGGTTACGATTCTGAACCGGGGAGAGGAGAATTACTTGAGAAATCCGGGAGACGGGCAATGAGACACTAGGGAAAGGACCATGCTAATCTTTGAGGCAACAGGACGAGGATGGAGAATTTAGGCCATAACGACGGCAGCGAGAGCGAGACCTCCAGCGACAACACCCGAGACGGTATTCTTGAGTGCACCCGAAGCGGGCCTGGCAGAGCCCGAAGCGGCGGCACCACTCGCGGCTCCGCTCGCAGTGGAGGCGACGCTCGAAGCCCTCGATCCGCCCGAGGACGCAGCGGCAGAGGCCGACGAAACGGCCGAAGAGATGCCGGACGCGAGCGAAGCCGAGCGCGATGCGACCGAGGACGAGGCCGACGAGACACCACTGGCAGCGGCCGAGCCTGTGAAGGAGCAAGGAGGTCAGCAGTCGGCTCCAGCTTCTCCCAAGGTCACATGATCGAGTCGAATGAGAGCAAAGGATTTGCCAACTCACTGACTCCCGAAGGGACGGCAGAGATGTTGATCGGGGTGCCGTTCTGCGCGCAAACGGTCGCACCGTAAGCGAGAGCTGTCTGAAGGTCAGAAGCGCTGCAGGCTGTATGGAGCGGTGAAGCATCAGCAACCGTGCTCAGCGAGGCGGCCGAGCGGACAACGAGGGAGAGACTGACACTTTTGCTGGCACTCGTAGTAGGTAGCTTGGAATGATTGGTTCGTGCAGATGCAGTTCAGTCCCGTGATTCCGGTCGAAGCACACTGTTTCCAGGCATTAGAGTGGGGGCGGGTTGAGTGATCGAAGAGCACGGTCAGTCGGCGTTCCCCGCTTCGTTCCGAATGCACAGGGGCGGCGGCGAGATGACTCACGGGAGAGGAGGAGACGGCGCTCTGGAGACAGGTGAGAGCACACGCGGGAATGCTCGACGTAGATTGGGCAGAGACCGACGAGGCGACCGCGAGGAGAGCAGCGACAGCGAAAGTGGAGCGCATCTTGATATAGATTTTCTGAGGAAGGGAGGGAGCGGGGGGAGAAGGAACGGCTTTTGAGACGAAAGGGTAGAGAAGAGAATGTAGAGGTAAGGAAGAAGGAGAGAGGGGAAAGGAGAGTGAGAGAGAGGAGACAAAAAACACGAACTGTTCCGAATTTGAAGGTGGGGCCGCAATTCGAGGCCCTTGAAGGGAACGCGTGCCTGGAAAAGTGCCACCCCGCGCCACTCGCGGTGTGCTACCCGCGTCGGATCCACCTACGAGTGGCAGTTCCGACCGGCGACTCGCCCTTCTTGCGCCAAAAACGGACTTTTTTCCCTGAGCGAGGACCGTCCGGCCCCCACTCGAATCTCTCAACTTCCTGTCACGCCCTCTCTCGCCATCGATGCCCCTGTCGCCGTTGGGGCGGGCCTTGCTTGCGGTTGCGCTCAGCACGGCGCTATCGCAAAGCGTAAACGCACAAGTAACATCGTGCTCGCAGTTTGGTACACTCACAGCGAACGGCACATGCGAGTGTCCGTCGGGATTCGGCGGAGCCGACTGCAGCCAACTCATCTGCTCGAATCCGCTCGTTGATCCCAGCGCCCGCTCGCTGTTCAACACGAACTTGTCTGGTAATGCCACGGCAGGGTGCAACAACCAGTGTACGGAAGGATTCGAGGGTGCGAACTGTGGAGTCTGCACTTCCAACGCAGCATGTGCCACTGCCGCTGCAGCGCAAGGCGGCGCGTCGTTCGCGCAGGGACTAGGCGACCCTGTGTGCAGTTCGAGCTCGTGGACGTGGACACAAGGATTTGGCAGCTGCGCTGTTGTCGTGAGTTTGCCAATACCCTGATCGTCCCCTTTGGCATCGCCGCCGGAATTCCAGCGGCCATTTTTTTCAAGGCTTTTTGTGGTCAAATTGGTCAACTAACCCAGCATTGTTTCTTTGCCACTAGAACCCAACCTTACAGTCTGTGTTTCCGGGCACGACGTCGCTAACATTCGACAAGACTGTGTCGCCGGCCAACTCGCTTTCGAAAGTACCGGGCGCAAATAATTCCATCACCGCTGCGCTATTCTACTCGGCGCCGTCCGGCAATACGACTCTGACAGAGCAGTTCTACTGTGCTGCGTCGTCTTGCGTCCAGTCGAATATCACGACCGCGATCGGCACTTCGGCCTCTCAAGCGGCAGTGTCCTATCTCTGCCAGGACCTCAAGTGCCGTTGCAATTCGGGGACGGCGTTCTGCGACCCGAGCGCGCCTCTCGACCTGACAGACACTTTCAACGGACTCTCGGGCTCGATCGAGGTGACTTGCGATGCCGCAACCGGACGAACATGCTCTTTCAAGCAAAGCGTGCTCAACTCGCTGTTTGGCCAAGCTGGATTGGCCTTGAACGATTGCAGATGGGGCGAATGTGTGCTACCGGCGACCATCAACAGCATTGCCGCGACATTCGACGGCAGCTCGAGCCACGCCACCGACAACTCTCTCAGCGGAGGGGTGATTGCCGGTCTCGCTGTTCTGGCAGCGGTCGTCGCATTGCTGTTCGCCCTGTATGGCGTCGGGCTCGTCAAACAGCGAAAAGCAAGGAGGAATGCCGTCGAGCACGAAGCACTTCTAGCGACGGCTCACGACAAAGCTTCGCCTCCCGGCTCCTCAACGAGAGCACCGATCGGTATCCGTTGGAGTGCCTTGTCGTACTCGCTTCCGGCCTCTTCTACCTTCTCACCCACGCGCATCTTCACGGCATCGTCTCACCACCATCTTGATGGCCGTACTGTACTGCCCAGTCTTTCCGGCACGATCCCTGGCGGTTCTTTCACCTCGATTCTCGGCCCTTCGGGTGCGGGCAAGTCGACTCTGGTCGATCTACTTGCCGGGGTGCGGAAAGCAGGCAGGCGCGGCGGGCATGTCGAGTTCATCCTGCCGAACGGACACGGAGCCGAAAAGGTCAAGGTCGGCTATGTCGATCAGCACGATTCGCTGCCCGCGACCAGTACTGTCAAAGAGGCGATCACGTTTGCGGCTGACTTGAGGATGGGCGAAATCTCGAAAGAAACTCGACGGTCAGTTGCCCGGTGACGCGCGCCATGGTGCGACCGACTGAGATCCCTCGTTGTTTGCCATGTAGGAAGCGCGTCTTCGAAGTTATGGCGCAGCTCGGTCTTCTCGACGTGGCTGACTCTCGAATCGGATCAAACGAGAAACGAGGTATCAGTGGAGGTGAGGGCTCGAAAGCTATAGTTCGATTGCCATCTTGAGATCAGTCTACTGACAGTTGATGGAAAAAACAAGGTGAACGCCGTCGAGTCAGTATCGCGCTCGAGCTTGTCGCGGCGCCTGCGATTCTCATTGCGGATGAGCCGACCTCTGGTGCGTTGTCTCCTGTTTCACTTTTGTGATCCGCGTAGCTCACGAAATCACAACGTTGCAACTAGGATTGGACTCGACTTCCGCCCTATTGATCATTCGCGCGCTCAAAGCGCTCACGACTCCCGCTCCCGATAGCCCGACTCGCCCGACTACCGTGATCCTCACGATTCACCAGCCCTCTTCGCAGATCTTCCATCATTTCGACCAAGTCATCCTCCTCGGTCTCGGCGGGTTGCAATTATACGCTGGTAGCGCTGCTGAATCGAGAGCATGGTTTGCTGCGAAAGGCTACCCATGCCCGGAAGGCTGGAATCCCGCAGATTGTGAGTCCTCCTGTTGGCAGATGCTACCGGGACCAATCACTCACTCTCTCCGTGCAAAGACTTGCTCGACCTGGCCTCAGCCCCGCCTCGAGATCTCGCGCCTGGACCGCCAGTACTTCACAGTCATGGATCATCGGCAGATTCGATCAAGGAAGTCACACGGATCGCTTCGAGCGTGAAAGGACTCCACGGCAAGGATGGCGGATCGAGCATGTTGCCTACCGTGCCTTCGCAGGCTCGATCGAATACGACAGCCGTATCGAAAGCTCTCAGCCTCAAAAACCAGTTCCAACTCGCCGAGGAGGACCGCAAGCCTAGTACTGTCACACTCACGCAGTTTGAGGTACTCTCGGGACGGGAAATCAAGAATCTGAGGAGAGACTGGTCCTTATTCGTGCGTTGACGCCCGCTGTTTGAAATGTCGAAAAGACCGCTGACTCTGACACTGTTGTGACCCCCACGTCAGTTCATGCACAATATCGTCGCCGTACTCGTCGGAGTCATCGTTGGTGGCATGTATTTCCATGTAGACTTGAGTATCGGGGGTACGAGCTGTCGCCTCTGATCTTTTCCCCCGAATCGCTAGTTAATCTCGAATGTCTCAACTAGGATTCCAATCACGAATCGGCTCTCTATTCTTCCTCGGCTGTCTCTTGGCGTTCGCGTCGCTTTCAGCGCTGGCCAACTTCTCGCACCTGCGCTCTCTGTTTTTGCGAGAACGCGCACGGGCGTACTACTCGCCTTTCGCCTGGGTCACAAGCCGCATTGCATTCGACATGATCCCGCTGAGGCTCATTCCGACCATCTTGCTTGGCGTTATCGTCTAGTACGCCTTCAATCTCCCGCTGCTATTTCAAGACAAGACTAAACCCGGCCTCTTTGTGCAGCTGGATGGTCGGGCTCGCGCCCACGGCCGCTCACTTTTTCAAATTCCTGCTGATCCTCGTGCTGTACTCGATCGCGATGACACTGTTCAACTTCTTGCTCGCGGCCCTCGTGGCGGAGGTCGGCATCGCAATCTTGATCTCCTCGGTGTAAGCACTGTTTCACTCGCAGCAGTCCTACCGGTCTCTTTGGATTGCTAATGCTGCTCTTGGGGGATAGGATCAACTTGTTCCAGATGGCGTTCGCCGGGTTCTTCATCAACCTGTCGAGGATTCCGGCGGTCCTGCGATGGCTGCAATGGTTGTCGCCGCTCAAGTACATGCTCGAGGCCCTTTCGGTCAACGAGGTCTCGAGCGGCCTCATGATCATCGACGAGCTCGCGGGCGCCAAGGTACAAGTATCGGCCGAGGTGATCATGTCGACCCTGTTTGGGTTCAAATTCTCGGCGTACTACAGGCGAGTCTTTTTCTCTTTTATCCCGATTTGGGGCGTCTGTCCTAACTTGGCTATCGTCGTCGAACAGGGACGTGTTGGTTCTGTTTGGGTTTATCGCAGGATTCGCGGTCTCGGTTGTCGGTGCCGTCGTGTTCAACCTGCGTGAATTGCGCTAGTTTGCCCATCTTTGCTCTCTCTCTGCGCTTTCGACTTCATTACGACTATTGAGTGTGTCTTGTTATGGTTGTACCGGCTTGTATGGTTGTTCATTGCGTTTCACGAAATCGATACATATGATTCGAACTTGTTTGCTGCGTTCTTTCATGACTTTGACGCTCGCTTTATAATACACAATCTCTGAGCTAGTCGGCTGCAAGCCACAAAGCGAATCGGTCGCGAGAGTAGATCGCCACGGGGTCCGAGACGCGCGCGCCACTTGTCTCGCTTGATCTCTAACCCTATTGTCATCACTCGCCCGCCATGCCTCGAGCCGAAGCAGGATCATCCAAAGCGATTGGCAATGCCATGAAGAGCAAAGGTGAGCCTCTATTCGCCGATGCTTCGCATCAAGAGGATTCAAGAGTCGAGACTTGGCTGACCCAATTCTCGCCGCATTCAGGTTTGCAGAAGCTCCGATGGTACTGCCAGATCTGTGAGAAGCAATGTCGCGATGTACGCCAACACTTGTCACCTCCCCCTCTCGTTTCGCTGACATGTGTAACCGGTTACTCTCGAGCAGGACAACGGATTCAAATGTCACACCATGTCGGAGGGTCACTTGAGACAGATGCTGCTCGTTGGAGAGAGTGCAGGCAAACATATCGCAGACTACACTTCGAGGTTCCAGGGAGAATTCGTTGCATTGCTCAGTCGAAGGTGAGATTCTCGGTACCTAGTCTCCTCGCCCGTGAGCGAGTTTATGCTGACGGTCATGTACGGCTATCAGGTGGGGTACGAAACGAGTACGAGTCAACCAGGTCTACCAGGAGTACATTCAAGACAAGAACCACCTGCACATGAACGCGACTCGATTCTTGTCCCTCACCGAGTTCGCCAAGCATCTCGGCAAGACGGGAGTTTGTCACGTCGACGAGACTGAGAAAGGGTGGTTCATCAGTTGGATCGACAACTCTCCGAGAGCGCTCGCGAAGGCAGAGGCGAACCAGAAGAAAGAACGGGGTGAGATGGACGACGAGATGCGACAGAGGAAGTTGATTCAGGAACAAATCGAACGTGCGAGGGAAGAAGGCGAGAGGAGAAGACGAGAGGCATTGCAGGCAAAGGGGGAGCTGCCTGCTGGAGGACGTGTCTCGGAGGACGCTACTGCGGCAGTCGAAGAGCCAGAACCTACAGGCGAACTCAAGCGCGAAGAGGGCGAAAAGGTTGCGCTCAACCTGACGTTCAAGACGACTCCGGCCATCGCCGCTCAACCGAGTACGGGCAATTCACCCTCGCCCCCAGCCGATTCTACCAGCGCGACTCCTGCCCCTGCCCCGACTTCGACCTTTATCGCTCCACCTGCCAAGCCCGTGATAGGTTTCACACCCAAGGCAAATCCTCTAGCCGCTAAGAAAGCCAACCCCCTCAAGTCGAACCCGCTCGCGAAGAAACCAAATCCGCTCAAAGCATCTTCAACTTCGTCCACGGTTGGCGCGGGCGCCGAGAAGCGCAAAGCACCTATGAGTGCGATGGAACAGATTGCGATGGAGGAGATGGCTCGCAAGCAGAGGCGGAGGAACTGAACGCTCGAAAACTTGAGCCTGATTGAGCTCGATCGTTTCTTCGTTGGTCGTTGAGAAGATTTCGTCGTTGACCCCCCATGTTGTTCTTCTGCCCTGTCGTTAACCTGGTCAAGCTCTGAAGAATGGATTGTGCATACACTGCTGTCGAGCATTGACGTCTTTTCCGAACCGCGCGCTTATACTTTCCAGCCCGGCGGTATCGAGTAGCGCATACACGGTACTTCATGAATGGATGTGCTATATGTATGCAATCGCTCAGTCGTCCAGCTACTTGCAGTCGGTTCTGCGGTTGAGCTAGAAAAAGAATCCGGGGATGTTCAGTCAGCTGGAATCGTCGAGCATGTACTCGCCATAGCTCGGGGACACCGACAATGCCTGTTCGGCCTGACGGGTCTTCGAGGTGCCTCGGGCATGAATCCGAACCCATGCGGCGCTTCGAGAGAGAACCGAATCCTGATCGGTCCGGTTCGCAATCCCCGACTTTGCAAAGGATTCTTCTGACCGTACAATTTTTTCCGGAACTCCCATTGCCGTTGACGTGTGCGCTAGACTTTTCGTCTGACGTACAACCTGACCCTCTCGTTCCTTCGCTTCTCCTCGTACTCGGCGCAATCCCGCTTTCGTCCTTCGGTTGGACTAAGGAGCCAAGGAGGATAGACCCCTGATCGACGACGACCACCATGTCCGGCTTCTCTACTCGTAGCGTCTTCTCGAACTACTCGACAACGAGTACAACGTCGACCTCTTCGACCTCTTCGACCCAATCATTTGCCGGTTCAAAGATTGCCTGGTTGTCGTCGGTCGAGGTCGAAGCGGCAATAGAAAAGGAGAAAAGCTCGATCAGGCGGGAAGAGGAGTTGAGCCTAGCCGGCACTGCACGATCGGGCAGGCAGCTTCAGCGCCAGGATGAACTCGAAGACGGCGAGAGGAAAGATTGGACAAACTCGGTCGGGCCCAACACGTTGAGTCTACACCGCTCCGTACTTCGAGGACAACTTGTCGCTGTGCTGACACGGGGTTCGATTTGCGCAAGTAGAGGCAGGAAGCTCGGGAAGATGTTGCTGTCGAGCTCGACAAGCGTGCGGTCCCTGCGGATCTCGTCGCCTCTCCAACTCAAGGTATTGCATGCTGTCTTCCCACGCGCAGCCGATCTACCTCGAGACTTATCCTGTCGCACGCAAACAGCCTCTCGAGGATCCTGCTACGGCATACAATCGAACGCCTCCTGTCACTGCACCCACCCGCTCGGTCGGAATGAAATGGTTCTTCTAGATGATGGACCTTTCCAGCACTTCCTCGGACGACCAAAGCTCATGGTGCCGCATTATTCGTACTAATACTTGTCGGCTATGTCCTGCCGCGCGGCTACCTTCGGGTCCACCCTTTTCTTCCCGAGTCCTCCCTAAAAGCAGTGAAAAAAAAAAGGTCAACCTCGACCTAATCAAAAAGGACATTACCTCGATCCGTAGCTTCTGCGTCTTCTCCATCTGATCACGTATATTTACATCTGTTGCTATCTGTATTCTGTCATAGACTCTTCCCGTTTTGTGGCGATGTGGTGGCACGCCAACAGTGTGCGATCTTGGGGTTCCGCGTGATCGAGCATCTTGCACGAACAAACAAGGCTGCAGCACATATGTAGCTAGTGCTGCGCATGTCAGGGCAAGACAGATATATGAAACCTGGCGAGCGATCCGAGCGCGGTTCTTTCACCTCGATCCCTATCTTTCTCTAGAGTGCAACTTCAGCGCGCAACAAACATCGTAGCTACAGGTGACTGTCACTCCAACGTTGGTCGTCACGAGCGGCACCTCCGAGTCGGAGGCACTCACGTCTCGTCAACAGTGCATGCTCAACGCGGAATGTCGCTCTTGGCAGGCGCTAGCCTGTTGAGAAAGAGGCGACTTTGGGCCGACAAACTTTTGCTATTGACATTGGGTTTTGCTGCGAGGTCGGCAAGGTATCGAGCACTTCTGTTGTACAAACTAGATGGAGGGCAACGAGGTTATAACAATAGACGTAAACGAAATCCCCTATGCTATTTACTGTGGGAGGGTGGCAGTTGCGGCTCGGGTGGCGGTGATGGTATCTCTGAAGGCGGAAGAGGCGCGTGATTGCTATCAGATGAGAAAACCTCTTGCGCAGAATCTGGAATCGTGGTTTTCGTAGGGTACGAGATGCCCATAGAGGTAGCAGGTCTAGAGGGCACGCTCGGTTTCGGAGGGCGAATGCGAGGGGTGGATTGTGCTGGAGACAGGGGAACAGGTGCGGTAAGTGGCAAGCCAAAGGCAGGAGGCGCCAAGGGGAGATCCTCTTCGTCGTCGGTCGTGGTGTAGGGATCGTATTCGCCGTTCGAAGCAGCCGAGTCGCGGGTATAGAGCTTGGGGCGATCCGAGTTCGATATGGTGAGAAGAGGTCTCCCGCCATTCAGCGACCTACTTCGCGATGGTGAGGTCGCAAAAGGTGCTAGGGGAGTCGACGACGACGACGGCGTGATATTGGTGTCGATTGCGAGGCCTATCTCCGTGTCCAGTTTCGAGCGGCGAGGGAATTCAAACTGCGAAGAAGCACCACGATTGCTACCATGTCTGCGACGCGATCCCTGTCTCTCGAGAGCGGTCGAGACAGACGTCGATAGTGCTTCCTCTGACGGAGCCGAGGAATGTCGTGCTGGCGGGGTCCATGCTCGCGGCGATTTGATGAAGGCAGGACTTCGTGAAGACGAAGATGCGGCTGTGCCATAATGTCTGCGAGGTCCAGACTTTGACATTGAGGGAAAGCGTTTCGAATGCCCGCTCGAATGTTTGGTGCCTCCGTTGCCACTGGCGCGACGTACAAGCGGTTTCGACACGGCTAGATTTGGGCCGACGTCCCAGGTCATTCCCTTGAAAAGCAGTCGTGAGCTCAGAAGAGGAGGGCTGCTCACGTTCAAGGTCCGGCTCGACCAAAGACGGCGGTCGTGCGCGTTCGTCCTGGGGCGTATCGCTTTTGACGGAAGATCGACGCTGCGACTGAGTAGACGACGCCAAGTGAAGGAAGGGTGATGTTGGGATATTCCGAGTGAAAGCGATGAAGACGATGAGGAGAAACATCCCAGCGAGTTGAATCACGCCAAGACGTTTCTCGAGCCGAATCTACCAGATACGGATCATGAGCAATCTATCGGGCACAACATGGGCACATGACGAGAGCCTGACCTCCTGAGCGAGTAGTCCGACTTGACTCTGAAGACCGAGCTTCTCGCGCTCGAGTTCCTTCCTTTCCCTTTCAAGCTCGAGAAGCGCCTGGCGAATACCTGTCTCTTGCCGAGAGCGCTACACAATCAAACCACTGTCAGCCTGACGCAGCAGTGTAGTGTGAAAAGCCACAACGAGACAGCTCACCATTGCTTCGACCTCGACCAATCTCCGCTCGATTCGGATGAAGGCTTCTCGAAGCATACTGCTTTGAGCCTCGGTAAAATGCATCGATAGGGTTTGATTATGTTCAAGACTGGCAAGCCGTTTCATGATCGTCGCGTAAATGGATTCGCCAGGCTGGGTTTGTTGAATCGGAGGAGGAATCAGAGGCGGACGATGAGGCGGTAAATATTGACCCGCGGACAAGGTGTCATTACGTGCAACTGGTACTCGCGGCTTGACAAGGATTGGATTATCGGATGGGGCAGCAGGGCGAGGAGAAGCGGCAGGTGTCGATACTTCTGTTTCGACCGCCGGTGCGGTACGAGGGGAAGAGGCGGATGACGTAGAAGAAGCGAGGGTTGTAGAGCTGGGTTCCTCAGAAGGTAGAGTGGAGGTCTCTGGCGGCATGGAACTCGGCTCCGGGAGTGTATGTCGGGCACTGGGAGCTGAAATATTGACGAACGAGTGTTCTGCCGGGGCCGAGGCAGAGGACTCGGGTCCCGTGGTTGTCACATCGGAGTCAGAAGTGTTCGTTCTGACGTTGGCTGTGTTGGTAGGAGTAGCGGTTAGGGTAGATTCAGCGGTCTCCGGTGAGCTTGTCGCCGACGAGCTGAGTTCGGTTGTGATCGGCATAGGAGGTTCAGCTTCGGACACCGAGCTCGAGCCTATGCTTGTTGTAGTGATGGGCGCAGCGATCCGGTCGACGGTGACAGTCGGTGATCTGCTCGAGCTCGGGTCTTGCGTCTCGGATTCTGCTCCAGTCGACAATCTTCCCTCTTGACGTTCTTTCTGGTAGGTGGGAGCAACACTTGTCACATCTTCACCCTTCTCCGTAAGCTTCATCACGATCTCGTCCTCCTCCTCGTCGCCCTCGTCCTCTTCCTCTGCATCTTCCTCTGCTGCTGCAAGCGCTTCTTGGATCTGTCTCGCTTTCCTTTCCGACTCACGATACGCATCGAGCTGAGTGTATCCATACACACGCAAGAGCGAGACCGGGCAATAGTACTCGGATCCAAAGTGTGACAGAAAGTTGATACGGATGTATCGACAGAAATTCGGTATTGCGTTTGGCCGGAACACCTGGTGGACAATGGAATTGCATTTGGGTAAGAGGCTTCAGATTCCGAAACTGCGAAAGATTCGTGCGTACCTGGATGCCACGCACATTGCGCGCCCGGAACGTGCCCAGGTCGTGCCAGTCAGCGGCAGTGCCAGGATAATTGACACTGCAACTCGCGTTGAAGTGCTTGAACATGCTCGAAAAAAATTCAAAGTTGGCGAGCACAATCGTGTCGATCTGAATCTCGTCACACAGCTCGACTTCGACGAATTTGGGCTTTGCGGAACATGGTGTGAGCATGTACCGATCCTTCTTTTCGACGAGGATCGCTGAGGCTCCTTTCGTCTTGCGCGAGGAGCGATGGACCATTGCTGCGCATTCGAAAGCGGCGTAATTCGAGCGGTCCTTGAGGGGTACGAGGGGATCGGTGTCGTCGCCCGCACCGACGTTCGCCAAAGGTTGAATCGGAGAACTTGAAGTTGCCTGGACAGGTGGTGGTGCTGCAGGGCTGACGTTCTCGCGATACAGAGGTCCGTCGCGTCTCCCGGTCCCATCGACAATTTCTTGCGTATTGCCTGGTCCGAGCGAGTCTGCACTGTCTTCACCCGAGGCGAACAAGCTGCCCAAATCTGTGCCATCACCGTCGTAGGTCTGCCCTCGATCACTGACAGGTCCGGTCCCAACGACGTCCTGCCTCTGTCGCTGCGCTGCTTTCTTTGCCCGCCGTGCGAGCGCGATTGAAGGATCCGGTACGACAACGTACTTCTCTCGCCACTCGTTGAACGACAAGAATTCAGGTGTCGAAGGGATGGAAGTGAGAGGTAATTCGGACACGATTGATACCTCAGGCAATGCAGGTTCCGGAGGTGCAGAAGCAGTCAACGGTGATGGCTCGGACAAAGGTGGGGCGATCTGGGTCGAAGTCGACGAGGCCGCGGTCGGCGTTTGCGGTGGTGGCGTACTACTTGTCGGATGGTCAGACGGAAGGTATTCTGGCGATTCCTGGCCGCCTGTAGCTGGGGCGTCCGAAGCAGGTGAAGGTGCTGTAATCGTTTCCGGTTCGGCCTCGACGACTTCGGCTGCAGTTTCCACGAAGGCAGAGTTCGATTTCGAAGCAGTGTCGACCGTCTCGCGAGTTCCGACTGTGGTGTTGCGGCTTTCGTCGACAGCCGCGGTGGAGGCATCATGCGATTCGACCGATACCGAGCCAAATACCGAAAGCGCACATAGCAGCAAGTAGATGCATGCTATTACCAGCCGCATGCCTCCCTCGAGCGACCAGATGCGAGAGTTCGAATGACGCAGGGTGCGTGAGGGAAATTGTGGGAAACGCGAACTCCGAATTTCCCGAGACGTAGAATTTCTTTCGACTTGGCTCGCTCTTTGAGTATAACTCGAAGTTATGCAATGCGTCACGAACAGCAAGGCGCTCATTAGGATGAGAGGAATGTGCGCGAGAAATCCAAATCGAGCGCTGTTCAGATTCTCAGGTCAAGTCAATCGCGGCTGACGAGAAGGTTCGTTCACAACATGAAATGGTCACGATGCTACGTCTACCATTCAGGAATTCCTGACGCTGCAAAACGACTCAGTCTACTCAGCCGAATTGATTTCGTCCTGAAAGCCGCGCCGGAAACCATTGCAGTTCCCTCAATTCGTCGCTTGCTCAAAAGTCACCCAATAGATCAGCGAACGCATCCTTCTTTGGCGGAGGCTGGGGTGCACTTGTGTTGGACGACATCGTAGCGCGCTGGCCAGACTGGTTCGGATTCGAGTAGTTGGGAGTCGATACCCGTGGAGTCGCGGCTTGCGTTTGGGTGGTCACCGGACGAGTGCTCCACGGAATGTTTGTCGTGCTCGAGGAAGCATAGGCAGGGTTGGTGAAGAAAGAGCCGGACGAGTTGACAGTGTTCTGAGCTGGCGGCTGCGCTCCGTTCGACACGGCAGAGTTCGAAGTAAAGGCATCGTTGAGGTCAAACAACGATTCAGCTTGCGTCGACGATGCAGTGGAAATCGATGGAGGGAATGGGTTCGAAGAAGCGCCCAACGAGAGCGAGCCGAGGCCAGCCAGATCGTCCAGCGGATTGCTCGCTTGCGACTTTGAGGCAGTCGGCGTCGACGCATTGTTGGGCGAAGGAGCCGCAAACGCAGAGTCATCGTCGAAATCGATTAGGGAGACCTGCTGAGCCTGAGCCTTTGCCTTTGTGGAGGGACCACCCGCGAGTCTAGGTAAATGCACGTCACGGTCAGCACGTTCACACGCGGACTTTCTGATTGCGTGTAATTACTCACGCCGGGTCGATGTCGGCAGTCGCTGAACGATCTCCACCCTTGAAAGCCTCGTAGCGCTTTGTGACATTGTTGATCAAGTCGTTGATGAGCAACAATCGATCTGACCTCGCCATTTTCGTCAGTTCTGTGTCTTGTGATTCAGGCGCGAACAGAACGACGCAAACACACCCATCGCATCTGGATTATTTTCGGCGCTCTCGCCGATCCATTTCTGGATCTTGGGCTGAACATGCCGGCACTTTTGCGCGATTTGCTGTAAATTGCGATGCATATGGAAATCAGCGCTGTTCTACGGCGGCCGGCGCATACGGCGGGCGCAACTTACGTCGTATGCGTCTCCCTCGACGAATTTTTCCTTGGGCTTGGCATTGTTGAGCATCTCGTTTAGAAGCAAGACTCGCTGCTGTATCCGGTCGAGCTCCTTGGATACTTGCTGCTCGTAATTTGGTTTCTTGTCTGGCTCCTGTATGTAGTCGGTTTGGGTCAGGACCGGTTGTCTGCCGTCCAGAGAACAGCAGCGAGAAATCAAACTTGCCGCTCCTGCCATTACTTTCATGAGTTCCTGAGCAGCGGCCAGGTCTTTCGGAGTACCTCGTCGAATCAGTTCTTGCAATTTCTGTTTCGAGCAATGTCACGCGATCAGCGATTACTCCGCGAGTTGCTCAGGGTAGGACTGCAAAGGACTTACTGCAGCCTGTGCAGCTCGGTCTTCCTCTTCCAGCTCGTCCGGAGTTTGCAAATTCTGTCGGCCACAAATGGTGTCAGAATGGGTGTCTCGGCTAGAGTGCTCGAGGCATCGGATTCACCTCGCTCGGGTTCAGTACCGACGCTTGTCTCCGATCAAAGTCTGGGAATCGGTAGCCTACGTGCGAGCCAGGAAACACGTAAGTTGAGGCAGAAAGGCAGTTTGCTCGATTCAGGAGACCAGGCACCTTTGTAACTGAGCAGGCGGTGCATGTCACGAATGTGGACGAGATCCTCCTTGTGTTTCGAAGTAAGGCAGATGGTGTTCTTCCACTCGTGCACGAGCTCGAGAACCTTGGCCATCGGGGGTGGTGGAAAAGTCGGCGGTCTCTCGGGGAACCTCCGCACGAGCTCGTTGAGGAATTCTTTTGTGCTAATCTGGAGATGGAACGGGTAACCGCAATTTTTTACGAGAATGTCGAGCAGCTACGGGACGCAAGCAATGTGGATTAGCACGTCGGGAAGCAGCTCGTTCGAAGACAGCGACGGAAAGTAGCCGCACGTGAAGAGCGAGCATTGCGACATGGCTGTTGCGGTGGTTGACGAGACGGACAACCTCGACCGCAGCTTCGCGCGGACTATGGGGCGTGCATGCGTACGATCGTGATTAGGACCGCGCCGAGTGCTCGGAGCAATCTTGTGCGTGGACTTACGTGTTTGCTTTCTTCGAGTTGATCAAGTCGGCAATCTCGAGGTCGAGGCTCAGATTCGGCTCGTGTAGGCTCGGATCACAGGCTCGTTCTGTTGACCGGTATTAGGCGCGAGGCGAGGCGGAGCGAGACGCGTGGGACTGTCAGCCTGTGGGACGATGCGTAGTAGTGGGGGGCTGAAGCGACTCACCGATGTAGCCCACCAGGATTTCTCGCGTAGTCGCGGCTGGGTACGAAGGAGAGGCCCCCCAGGTCGAAGTACTCGCCGTGGCGCGGTGGTGCGACGCCATGTGCACGTGAAGCGATGAAAGCCAACGCAGATGCGGCTCGCTCGCTCGGAGTCCGGCGCATTTCTCGCAACGATATTCGTACATTCCATGATGCCACAAGCAGCTGTCATTGCAGGTCCCTTCTCACTAGGATTCGTGCACAACTTGCTCAACTTGAAGAATAGGGAAAGCTGACTCACCAGCGCTTTCAGATTGTATACAACGACAGGTTAAAGGTTAGCTTTATACGCACCGCCACCAGGCGTGCCATGCGCTCGAAGGCTCGATGTTGCAAAGACCTTGAACTTGATTCTTGGAGACTCTAAAAAACAGTCGCGCTTCGCTTGCTCACTTGTGCTTGCGGACGACGACAAGATTTCATGTACGACAGCATTTTGTGGGCTTGATCTTCAAAGGATTTCTTCAAACATTTTTGTACTTGTACGAGTGGGCAGGTTCCGGAGATGCGCAGCGGACCGACGTCGGTGATCAGTAATCTTCCTTGGCGCCCTCGCGAACGGGCGACCTTTCCCTCCTGACGGGACTCCGGTCGCGACCTCCACCAGGACTCCTCGAGTCCCGACGACGCGGTTCGCGTTCGTAATCGCGGTCGTCATCGCGACGGTCCCGACGAGACGAGCTGCTGTAGCGGTCATCGCGACGGTCCGAGCCTCCGTAACGGGAGCCGCGATCGTCACGCGAAGGCACAGCATAGCGATCGTCACGCGAAGGCGCGGCATAGCGATCTTCGCGCGACGGCGGGGCAAATCGGTCGTCGGAGCGGCCTCCCGCCCATCGGTCTCCGGAATCGCCGTAACGCGAGCCCTGGGCGGGCCCACGGGCAGCGAAGCGGTAGTCTTCTTCGGGACGGCGCGGTCCACGGTATTCTCCAGGGGTCGGGTCATGAGGGCGGTTCGTGGCCGAGAAATCCACTCGGAGGCGTCGGCCGTGAAGCTCCTGCGAACGCCAACGAAAGTTGCGGCAATGGTCAGGGCGTGTGCCGGGTCGTGCGCGACCTAACAGTGGACGAGACTCACCATGCCGTTCAAATCTTGGATGGCCTTTTCGGCGTCAGAAACGCTGCCGAGAGTGACAAATCCGAATCCTCGAGAGCGGCCACTCTGTTGAAACATGGTATGCATAAGCATCGCTCGCAAGGATCGTTGAGGTGCGTCCGTAACTCACACGTTGGTCGTAGACAATGACAACTTTCTCGACGCGTCCGGCGCGGCCAAACTCGTGCTCGAGGTCCTCCTCGCGCGTGCGGATGCTCAGTCCAAAGACACCGAGCACATTGGAAGGTTGCGCGTCCTGCACAAAACAGTCTTGTCAGCGAGCCCGGGCGATCGTAATGACGGGGATGGAGAAGCATACGGGAGCGTTCGAGGGACGGGCAGGAGGGACGTAACGGCGGGAGTCGCCATTGCGATCACGGTAGTCACGACTGTCACGGCTGTCACGACTGTCGCGGTAGTCGCGGCGGTCTCGGTCGTCTCGGCTGTCGCGATCGTCTCGGCTGTCGCGACTGCAGCATGATGGTCAACGATGGCCGTGCGGGACGGACTGAGATTCGCATAGACTTACGCAGGAGGCGGCGAGCGAGATCGGTCCTTGTACGAGCTGGGTTCGGCGTCACGAACAGCCTGTCCGTGCGGTTCTTGCATAGCGTAGTCTGACATGGTGAGTGTCTGGTGTGGAGATGAGAGCAGCGGCGGCAGAAGGGAATCGGCAATTGTATTCAGTTGTAATCGAGCAATTCGCCCGGGTAAGGGCCCGCGAGCGAGTTGGCGAATTTTTCGCGGCCTCTCCTTTTTTCCCTGTTCTCAATCTCCAGAGCCCCCTTCCGACAACATGGTCAGTTGCCAGCAAGCCCTTTTCAGATCGAACTAGCCCAGCCTGCCGCCCTCTGCGCCGCCGTGTCGACCTCGTCAACCCCGGAAGGTCGGACGTCGCAAAGTTTTGGACCTCGTTTTCCATTCACTGCGCACACGACATGTGCCCGTAATCGACCATGCCGGCGAAAGCATCGAGCGTTCAAGGCATAGACTAGAGCGGCGAAAGCAGGACACGGCGGCCAGGAGAGACAGTGGATGCGACACTTGGAACAGACCAGCGAAAGTTGCATGGAAGGCACAATTCGACGGCCGCACTCTTGCTACTGGCGGACCTGCGGCATGGCGGTTGAGGGCATGGCATGGCACAGCACGTGAGATTCGAGACGGCCCCAGGACGGTTGGACTGACGATTGCTCTCACTCGACCCGACATGCTCCAACTCTAGGGTATTGACATTGAGCGCCACCACGTCAAGAAGGGTCAACGTACCGCCCCTCAGTCTGAGGACCCTTACCTCATGCTCCTGGTCAAGGTGTGTTGGTTGCGCTTTGAGCGGGTACCGCAATGTTGTGGTGGGATACTGATGCGCCTCGAGTATCTGTCTGTCAGCTCTACCGATTCTTGGCCCGCCGCACTGAGTCGAGGTTCAACAAGGTCATCTTGAGGAGGTTGTACCAATCCAAGATCAACCGTCCCCCTCTTTCGATCTCGCGCATCGCTCGCCAGGTTTCCAAGTCGAACAAGGCCTACACCGACAAGCACACCGTTGTCACTGTCGGTACCGTCACCGACGATGCCCGTCTCGCCGAGGTCCCCAAGCTCTCGGTCGCTGCGCTCCGCTTCACCCGCACTGCGCGTGCCCGCATCGAGAAGGCCGGAGGAGAGTGCATCACTCTTGACCAGCTCGCTCTCCGCAAGCCTACCGGTTCCAACACCCTCCTCCTCCGTGGTGCTCGCAACGCCCGTGAGGCCGTCAAGCACTTTGGTAAGTTTTCGGCACGACATATCCCGAGAAATCTCCAAAT